>NC_056735.1:1553465448-1553587948 GCF_019279795.1 Protopterus annectens
CACATTACATGTGTGTCAAAGGGCAGGGTAGCATATGGCTAGGCTGCTCTAGGCCCTAGGGCCAATAGCGTATTACCTACCTATGACACAATGCACACACACATGTACTCAGTGCAATACCTGCTATGTGAGGTGGAATGAGTGTGACAGTGACTGTGTGCAAGGTTTGTAAAGGTGTGATAGCTTAGTGTGAGGTTGTGTCTGTCATGGTAGTTTGTGTCCTAGATGTGAGGCCAGAGAAAGATGTGTCAGTTATTGGGATGCAGACATAGTAGGATGGCATATGTTGTGATGTAGTTCCTTGTGTACGACTGTGGTGTCCCATTGTAGGCTGAATCAATACATGTATGCTCAGTAAGTGGTACTGCTGGTGACTCCAGCTCACATATGAACTGTTGTACTACCTGAAGCTGTAGGCCTAAACAGCACAGTATGGTGTATGTTCACAGTCCCTGGTAAGACTGTCTTGTGTGTTTCCTGTAGTCTGCACAGATGACATACCACAGGCATAGGTATCTGTAAGTAGGGGCACACAGTACTATAAGGTACACAGGTAATGCTCATCTGTGTTGGCATACATCTGTGTGTTGTATGTATGTCTGATGTGTGTTTAATGATGCCTGTACCATGCCCGCAATGACATGTGTGTTACAGGGTATGTGTGTGCACCTAGCAACATGTATACTCTGTTACAGCAGTATGCCAGCTATATTAACAACCATGCACATATGTTAGGTAGGGGTATGGCATCAAAGACTAGGGTGGTTTAATGATAATACTGTAAATGTACATGACATTCATTGTATTGGATGACATATTTCTTCATACATTATCTTGATATATACCCCCAGGGCGAGGTTGTGCATTGTATCCCAGTGTGCCGACTACTGGTGTATACTGGTGTGTTATATGGAGTGTTGCAGGCACTGTCAGCCAGTTGTGGGCTGAACACTGATATGTGGTATTGAATGTGTGTATCCCCTGATAGACAGATAGATGCTATATATGGCAGTTAAGTTTTATCTGTACTTCATAATATTAAGTGTGCCACATGACATGCTCACACATATCATTTAATTGTCTCCCAGGGTCATGGCTCATCAACATCATCCATCATATTCAGCTGGGAAGGAGCAGGAAATTCTGAACAGCCTGGTGCAGCACTATAACCTGCTTTTTTCCAGGGCCAGCCAGCGCCAGCATGACCATACTGCACTGTGGCAAGACCTTGTTCGCCAGGTAAATGACATAGGCATGCATAACCGGACATATGAGCAGGTATGCCATCACTGCAGTGATTTAATTAGACATGTCCGGCGGTGTGCATCTGATATCCATAGGCATCAGCTTGCCACAGGTGGTGGGGCGGCCATACATTCCCCCCTCACCACAGAGGAGGAGCTGCTCCTAAGCATGGTGGCTCCTGGCCTACAGCAGCAACAGCGTTACACATGTGTCATCATGGAGGCCAGAGCCAACCAGCAGGATGACATGGAACGTGCAGGTAATACGCCCTAGCTGTAGACAACCGTTACTTGTATTGTTAGAATATGCATATGTGAGATGTGTACTGTGTGTTTAGCAGTTGTGCTGTCTAACGTGTGCAATACTGATATTTGGAATAGTATCGGTACACCTGTGAATGTTGACTGTTGTTCCACTGTCATTTAGCACACTCACAGTAGCAATGCCACAGTTGTGGCCACTGACAAACTGTGTCATATTCTTCTAGGTCCCTCTGGTGTGACAGCAGGGCAGACAATACATGCTGCTGAGTGTGTTAACACTTTAATATTGGTAATGAAATGTGCATGTCATAGGTGAGGTGTAGGCCATGTACACGTAACACACCTACGCATAATGCATGCTGTGCCCGTTTGCTGTGAGACATCAATCATCTCAGTAAAGTCAGTAGCTGCCTCAATCACATGCAATGCACAGTGCAGCA
Source organism: Protopterus annectens (assembly GCF_019279795.1). Lineage (NCBI taxonomy): Eukaryota > Metazoa > Chordata > Ceratodontiformes > Protopteridae > Protopterus > Protopterus annectens. The sequence goes on from NC_056735.1 coordinate 1,553,467,397, forward strand.
GACACAATTGTGGCAACACTGCACTGCACATTGGATATGCATAGTTGCTACAGCTGTACACAACAGAACATGTTTATCAGACGCAGTACACGAAAACATGCTACATTTGGCATTACCACACACCTGCTGTAAGGTCACACTTCAGTATCCCACATGTCATGCACACACACATGATGTACCTCAGGGGTAGAGGCCTATCATGGGGCAGTGCAGCACTCTGCAGCACATAACACAGTCATGTTAGGCAATGCTCCCTATTGGGCACCTCCCACACCCATGTACAAGGTGGCTGTGTTATTGTGAACATAGCCACAGTACTGCAGTTCAGGTACAGCATGCTAGGCGGTTGTCTTGCACACATTAGTAGCTCTGAGTGACCAGAAGATGCATGTTGATGATGGCACAGGGTACTATACCCCATCCAGTTACAGTGACCACAGTACTACTCATAGCAGTCATTGCTTTGCACCTCAGTGTTGTGTGTGTGCAAACATATGCACTTATACACAATATGCATAGCATGTTGTCTGTGTGCTTACATATGCCAGTATACACAATAAGCACAGCAGTCACCATCCACACAAAGTGTCACATATATGTCCTGGAATGCTAGTGGGTGTATAGGTCACTTGACACACACTGGGTATGTGTGGTGTTTAATGTTGCAGTCGTGTAGCATGTCATGCCATGTCTGGCACCCACATATCTGCAATATGTCCCACACTCACCATAACCACTGTACACTGGCCATGTCGAGCATTGGGATTCCTTCACATCAACATGGACCGCACATCCCGTGTGTGTACATAGCATGCATATGCTACACCCGTGCCCACTATTATCTGCTATGGACACAGACACTGCACTCAGACATGGATATCTATGTGTCACACAGATAACACATGCAGCCATGGCATGTATACTTGTGAGTGATGGTACACAGGGCATTGCAGAGCTGATAATACCTGCACAGCAATGTTGTGTCCATGTACACATTGTGTTCCAGCATGTAGCCAATCACTGAACAACTACACAGTTGCATCAAAGCCATGTATACTGCCATTTAATAGGGGCATCTACACTTGCACTGCATGGTCTTGTGCAACACATATTCTGCATGCTGACATGTGTGTGGTGACTGTCTACCTTGTGATACTGACACCCACCTTCACTCACTATAGAGTATGTGTTGGATTGCTGGTATGTGTGTGTATGTGCTGTAGTGAGGTGTGTATTAGTGTTCATGTGTGCATGTGTTCATGTGTGCATGCGTGCATGCGTTCATGTGTGCATGTGTGCATGTGTTCATGTGTGCATGTGTGCATGTGTGCATGTGTCCATGTGTGCATGTGCAGACCGTAAATTGTGTTTCCTGACTTACTCTCACAGGTACTGAGTTAGGGGTTGGCGAAAGCAGCAGGCAACCTGAAGCCACTGCCACGAATAGTGGTGATGATGGCACATGTATATTAGCACAGGAAGATTTGACATGGTCTGTCATTGGTCCGCCAATCGACAGTACACAGTGTTAAACCCCATCTATGCACAAACTCATACTGTCAAAACATCCCTCACCACCAGTGGCCATAGGCGAGGCACAGCATACAGTTGGTATTGACTAGGAGACTGTGGTACCCATGGCACTTGCATCCCCCTCACAGCAGCCATAGCCATAGACCTGGAATGGTACCACATAGGCAGAGGTCCAGTGGTTCTCGGGGGAGCACCACTGGTCATATTGCCCCTGGCAGGCGTGCCCTCACAGGTCTTACGATGACCAGTATGTTCCTGGCTGTAATGCAGGCTCAGGCACGTATGGAACGGTACACCAGGCAGGGACTTAGGGTGCAGAGGGCACATTACACCTCTATCAATTACAGCATCCATGACCTTGCCATCCGGACTTACACGGAGGTTGTTGATAGACGTTGGGGGGAGACATTAGATGCCCTCCACAACATGTCTTCCATGAGCCAGGATCGTGCGGGACAGTTGCAACATCGACGCGGACGCATGCCAGCAACAGCAACAGCTGGCAGTGGTTGCGGATGGCCCACAGTTCACAGCCATTCCTGTAGTGGCATTACCAGCCACAGCAATGCTGGGGCTGGCCTGTCCATCGACCGTCCCAGTAGACCACGTGCACATGGCTCTGGCCAGTCCCAGCAGGGACATGGGTCCAGTTGTCATACATCTGCCTCTGATGACAGTACCCAGTTAGGGTTGGTACCCGATACTGTCCATAGCACCCCTGCCAGGCACAGGTACTGTGTCCATGGCTGGAAACAGTGATCTGTACAGCCTAGCAGTACAGTCTGTGGCTGTCCCACAAACTACCGTATATAGCAGCCACATGGTGGAGCTGTGTGCATGCAGACACACACACATTAACCAAACAACTAGGGCTCACACATACACACACACATTACATCAACATTGTCCCATGCTGTACTGTTGTCCCTCCCTCACACACACACACACACACACACACACACACACACACACACACACACACACACACACACACACACGCAAACTCACACACACCCAAACATGTCGATTGGATGGGTCAATGTCAGGCTCCGGCAAACAACATAATGCCCTGTGCATATGATGATACCTGTGTCACCTCCTGTCATCTGCATTATTGACGGAGGGACAGGCTAACATGGTGCTGATGCACAGGGTGACACTATAGCAGCGTAGCAATAATAGCAAGTTATCAACAAGGAAGTGTAACGACATCCATGTAGGTAAATCTGAGCAGACATTATGCATCAAAGCTCTGATTGTCAATGTAGCATTGTTTACACCACTGTTAGGTCTGAGTATGTATTGTCCACCCATGTGCCACTTGGCTGAAGTGTAATGTGTTGCCAGCATGTGTTAGTGAGTGGACAGTATGTGTGTGATGTGTGCAGTACAGATTAGCAAGTGTACATCTGTGAACATGGTGGGTGCGCACTGTCTGCATGTACGTGCATAGTGGACACATGGGATGTGTGGCATACCCCGTTGTACACATTGTTAACATCTCATAGTATCTTTCAATGACCAGTATGCATTCTACTACAGTTATGTACTAACATGGGTAGACGTGTGTATGACATGGGTTGACACTATGCTGTGGGTGATACCGTTAATATCTGTCAATGATTTGTGGTCTGGTAGTATATACAACCTCAACAGCATGACTATAAGCAATCATTAGATGATGTCCTGACAAATGACACACAGTAGTTAGGGAACCCAGTAACAACTGGATCCTTCTAGTGCTACACTATAACACTAACCAGTGGTAATGAGCGTCACCCATTCCTGTGACCACACCTGTTTGGCATATAGCCCCCTTAGGTACATGTAGACACAATAGGGATGTGTCCATCCAAATGTGGAAATGCATGGATTGGCCTACAATGCATTCCCTGGATGGGACGCATATCCTACACAAGGGTATCATACAGACAGATACCTGTTGTCTGATACATGCTGTATAGCAGTAAGCCAACTATGGTATAGTCATCCTCATGTACTATACATACTATCCTGTCAGTACCACACAGGTGGTAGCCCTCAACATGTATGTTGGGTACCAATGTGTGCATACAGCCTCATGTTATGTCATGTGTCCCTTGCTATCTACATATCCATAGGTAATGTGGAGTCCCAAGGTGTATCACATAAGACATTAGAGGCCTGAATGCATATCCACAAGGCAGTCGTACACCTATAAAGACTGTCCATTCATGGCAGTCTTTGTTGTGTATGACCATGTCTGACATATACCCCAGGCATATACCCTCACTCACACTACTCTTAAGTAACTGTCATGGGTGTGTGTGCCACAGATGACCTTGGCCACAGAACATGACAGTGGACAGCCTTGTCACATACATACATATGTGACCTACAATCTGAGAAGCAGCGGCACAACCTGGCAATGGAAACAAATGTATTCATTTAGTATGCAGGCTTCACACCTATGTACTGATTGAGGGGACATGTGCACATATATATTTGCCACGCATATACCTGATGTGTGCAATGCACTTACTGTTGTAATCCTACTATGTCATACCATAGTAAAAGCAAAACCCATACTGCATTGACACACACACAGTCGGCATTTGCAGGATTCAAACCCCTACCTAGCTATGTTATGATATTAGAGAGCGATGCATTAACATGGTGCACTATTTGCTTTACTGGTTGGCTTCTCTTCTCCTGCTGTATTTGTAGGATGGTGACATCATCAGACTTTCCAAAGAGGAATGTACCTCTTTTAGTGAGTTTTCCGAGTCTCCAAAAAGGGACACCTCTCAAAGGAAACTGCACACACACACACACACACTGTTTGCAGGATTCAAACCCCTACCTAACTATGTTATGATACTAGAGAGAGACACATCAACACAGCACTCTATTTGCTTTATTGGCTGGTTTCCCTTCTCCTGCTGTATTTATAGGATGGTGACATCATCAGACTGGACATGGTGATGTGTGTACACATTGTTTTATGCCATTCCAGGAATAATCCATGTGGGTCAGCAGGTGTCAACAGCTTGAACAAGACCTCAGAATCCTTACCTTGTGTGATCTATCTGTGGACACATTGACATTCCGTCATATGTTAACACATATTTATGCACAGCTTGTTGGTTTTGTGGATACTACATGTGTCTGGGATGTTGATTAAGGGCTATTCAAAGTCTATGTGACACGTGTAGATGTGTTCATTGATGTATGTCCTGGGTGGCTGCCTTGCAAACAGTCTAGCATGTTTGGGAACCATGATCCGCACATGAACATACCACAGTTGGTAGGGTACTGTGTATGTCAGCTTCCAATAGCTATGTTTATGACTGCAACCATGATGGACTCCATGACCTTGCAGATCAGACTTCATAGGCATACAGGACTTGACTTTCCATGGTGTGTTGTGTACCAACACTTGTGGGGAGTGCCATATGTAGCTGTGACACATTCAACGGTTCCACATCCTGTGTAAGGGGTGAGGCTCAGCTGACTGTTCAGGTGCATGATCTGTTTGTTCTGTAGTTTGTGCATGACACATATTGGGAATCAAAGTATTCCACTTACTGCCATGCTTTTGGCAGTGGGGGTAGCTGTTCATCTATTCTACATGTGATATCTCCCGGTAAAATGATATGGACTATTGTCAGTGGGAGGTGGGTATGTACATATGGGCCTGTCTGTCATGATATCGGCATTGTCACTCAGGTACAGTTGGCCCTAACTCAGGACATATATGGGTGTACATTGCTTTTTATGACATAGCTGAAGGAGGTGTCATGATTCAGTCTGGACTCCTTCTCAGATACTCTTTACAAAACACCAATGAACATGAGCACTAATCCCTGTTATACTCATTTACATGCTTAACACCCTACTGATCCTTTGTGATCAGGCTACAGGGTATGTCATGATAATATCCTGGCATGTCCAGGGGTCGGTTTCTTGTGTACACTCCAGTCCAGCTGGTGGATATTGTGATATTGACACAATGTCACATCTGCCTCATGTACACAGACAGCCCTCTCCTCCTCCCGACAAACTCAGATATATGTGTGAGATGCACCTATATAGACATACATGGTGCTGAACTCTCTCGACCCATGACTGGCACAGTTTATCAGGTGGTGAAGGTAACCACACACACCACATATCAGTCTCACATATCCTCTAGCAACAGCACTCAATCCACCTTATCACACATAGACATACTCAGATGCTGTAAATGTACTCTACCTAAGCAGCAGAGACCTCTAAAGCAGACACACACACACCTGCTACCCCACTACAATACCCACATATCACATAGTTCACAATGTCAGTGTGCCACACAGTCACTGCCCTTCAGGCTAAACAACACACCTAATACACTTGTAATAGGCAACACTTATTGTCAGACACACTGATGTACCACTCACCAGCCCTAACAAGGGAATAGTCACTTTGGGCTGTCTGTTGGGTGCCAGGATCTGCCGCATAACACAAGCGGTCAGGTCACTCCAAAGCAAGTACAGGACTGTCACCATCATTGTCCATGCTGGTGTGTATAACCTCAGACGTTACTCCCTGGACCACATGACATGATACATGGAGGAACACTCTGATCATGTAGCCCAGGCCAGTATGACCCTGACCTTGTCTAGAATCTTACACCCACCAGTTATGATGTCACAGTATACAGACAAACATATCACGTTTAACAGTCGGCTAACAAATTGGTGTCATTCATAGGGGATACAGTGTCTGTCAGCCTGTGGTGACTTGCTCAACATGCCACGTAGTTTCACTATGGACAGCTTGCACCTGTCACCCTTGGACTTTGGAATGCTGGCTAAGGCTCTTGCTACCACCATAGTGCCTATTTTAAGCAGGGCTCAGAAGACAAACCCACCACCATAGACATTACAAGTTAAATTAAACTAAGGGTAATGCTGCTCAACAAAAGTTGTGTTAACCTCATATTGTGGCCACTCAGGACTCTCCTCAGCATGGAGGATAGCGATATCTGTGCACTGACAGATGCCTGGTTCAGGCTCACTTATGCACACCAGCACTACCAGGATATGTTTCATACCATGCTGTCTGACAACAAGACTTGGAACAGACAACACAACTAGGGGGAGTATCCATATACATCACAGATACACACACCTCCGGGTTAGTAGCACTGAACAAAGTATCACAGACCATACATATACAACTACCATTGTGCAATACTGCCTTTCAGTTTGTTGCCTGCTACAGAACACACTCCCAAACTCAGGAACCACACTCGGCTTTCGTGGGAACTATGAAGAATATGAAGGTCTCCACAAACATCATTATATTGTGTGACTTCATATACACAAATATTGACTGGGGATACTAGTCAAGCCCCGACACCCTCACCCAACAGTCGCTACAATTTGTAGACTCATATGCTATGGCACAAACAGTCAGCACAGCCACAAGGGGGAATACATATTGGACCTGATCATCACCAACATGGGGATTCTATGTTCCACACCAGCGATATACCCCTCATTGGTAAGGTCAGAACATACATGTATCTCACTGGACATATATATACCCTCCACATACCCATCCTTGGTAATCTTGGTGAACTTCTCATGAGCCAACGTCTCACTTCACCGCAGCAAGGTGGTATCCTTCTGAGACAGTGGCAAATACAGCTCACACTGCTGCATCCTTTACATACACATACTATGGACACCTAGTGGACTGCATGGATTGTGCTATCCCAAATAAGAACAGGACTCACTACTCCAATGGCAGGGGACCTGTCTGGCAGACCCCAGCCATTAATAAGCTGTACAACGTCAGGAGGAAGCTACTACATGATAGAGCACAATCCCAGACTGGGAAGGCATCTGTGATCTGTACTAGCAGACAGCTACGATCACTCATGAACTTTTTTAAGGGCCGCTTCTACTGGACAATTGCAACAGACACGTAGGACTATCACACAGCCTTCTTCAGTTATGTCAGGAACCTGGGTGGACACTCACTGATATGCTGTGAGTTACTGCATACTGACTAAACCTACCCTGAACCCACTGGCATTGCCAACATCCTGGCAAACAGGTTCAGTGCAGATGTCTCCCACCCATCCCCCTAAGGAGCAACTATCCATCCCAACAGAGTATAAAATCCCTGACATCACACAGTAACAGGTGAGTGCTGCCCTCCCCAAAGCGTACATCACAGTATCAATGTGACCAGACAGTGTCCCAGCCTGCATCTTACACGAGCATAATGACAGACGTAACCCTCACATTACATCACTGTTTAATATCGGAGTTACCACAGGATATGTACCCAAGGAATGGCGTACAGCGACTGTGGTCCCGCTCCACAGATTTGGTGCCACAATGGACCACATACAATATTGCCCTATAAGCATAAGTAGCCTGTTCTGCAAAGCTATGGAGTGTATTGTCATGGGACTCATACACATAGACATCGGAAACCTACGGACACTGTGTCCTACACATTTCTGCATTGTTGTGGGCAGATCTTGCCTCTTGAACCTGTTTGTATTTTTTAGACGGCTAACAGGTCCATCGACATAGGGACGGCTGTCCACACAGCCTACCTGAATCTTGCAAAACCCTTCAACACAATAACCCACTGGGCCATTATGCATAGGCTCACCAGCGTCGATATGGACACATATCTCACACGTTGGATTGATACCTGAATCAGGGATAGCACCCACATGGTCAGAATTGCAGGTGCCATGTCTGACTATACACCAGTTACACGTGGCATCCTTCATGGCTCGGTCCTGGGACCTCTCTTGTTCAGTTTATATTTGTCTGACGTACAGGCTACCACAGGGGGAATATGGCTGGACATGTTTGCACTTGACTGCAAACTGGGTGCCATGATCAACTCTCCAGCTGCCACATGCATACTCAAACAGGGTCTCACAGAGATGGATGACTGGTGCCTGAGCCATGGCCTACAGCTAAATGCCATTAGTTGCATAGTCATCCCCTTTGGGAATAACAGCATGCCCACACATTACCACATAGGTAGTACTCCATTACATACGATAGAAGTTGTTAGGGGTTTGGGGACATGACTTGTTCGTACTGTCGCCTTTGACATTCACGTTGCCAAAGTGGTTGGACACATACTCTATGTGGGCCACCTTATCCCATATGGTTTCACGTCTAGATCGAGTGAGGTCATTGTGCCCCTATACTCATCACATCCATGCTTGATTACAATGCCACATTTGGGGTGTACCTTACCCGACACCTGCAGCAACTGTACTGGCCACGGAAGTTCCTCATCAAGCAGATCTAGGGGCTCACACAGATGCCCTGCACAGTTCAGATGCAGTAACTCCAGCTCTACTCAGTCGCTTACCACCTACTCAGATATGATGTGTGCCTATTGTTTACAGATATACCCAACCCAGAATTACTGGACATGCTCCACCTCAGGATATCCAACTCCCTTGGAGCTACACACTCCAGGGACATATACCTCAGCACAGATGTTAATAGGACATTGTGGAGGGACAGATTCTTATCACAGAGGCTCCACTCACTCCAGAATGTAATCCCAGTTTCACATAGGCAGAACCACCCACTGACCACCTACTGGAGACATCTTGACGACTGTATGGGTGATCGTATGTTTACCCCTGGGATATCTTCTGTGTCCCTGCTAGACAGAGGCACACTAGCCTAAACATACATGGGCTATCTTGTGTGATCTACTATTCACACACACAGTGTAGTAATCTGACATGGTTGCGAATGGCAAACACACTCTGGCTAGGCTTGTACATGCCCTAGGGCAGATAGCCTAGTATCGACCTCTGAACCTATGCTAATGTTCAAGATGCACAATGTTTATTGCTGATACTGTTTTCAGGTCTTTATCATCTTTGCTTTACCAGTTTCTATGAACAACTTTGGTATCTGCAGAACATATTTGATTATGACAGGGTTCCACTATATTATAGATGTGTCTGTTGTCATATAACTGTGTGCACAGGGCGGATTGCTGTATAGTGACAGGTTCCTGGGTTAACACATGCAACTGCCAAATATGCATGGCCCACTGCTGTACTCAGACATGGCCTAAGTGTGTGAGCATGCCCAGTTCTGCCATTCTGTGTTTTGTTGCCTGACATTTGTCTCATTTATTCAAGTGTGTGAGCAGGCCCAGTGTGACCCTTCAGTATGTTGCTATCTGAGGTCCACTACATTTGTTGATGTGTGCGAACATGACCGTTATTAACATTTATACTGTGTGTGTTGGAAGTCAGGTTCTGTTCTCACTGCAGGACTCCCCTTTGTGTCATAACTCGACTAGGATTATGCTGTGCCTGCAGGGTTTCCATGAAATACTTCGCATAGACTTAGCAACATTCCTTCATACAGGCTGACCACTGCAATAATGTCATGGTTTAGTGGTTCAGTACTTTGGCTATAGTGCACAGTATCCTGGGTTCGAGGCCCATCACTGCTTTATATGTTCATACTAAGCAGACCAGACTGCTTAAGGGCCAGTTAAGCAAATATGATCATGTTGGCTTTTATTCAGCTATGCCCTACTTCGACCAGGCTTGTCCGACATTGCTCAATATTCACCAACATTGCTGGACGTTGCCCAATATTACTGAACATTGACCACAGTTGTGCTAGTTGGTGTGTGCGATTTTGTTTGCATATACTACATGGTGGTAAATGCTGTTTAGCACTGCTTGATATTGCTTAACACATGGCAATCATGTCTTAGGTGGTGCTGCAGGGCTGCCTATGTCAGATGCACATACTACACTCCCTGTACATGTTTGAAAGCAGGTAGTGTCAACTTAGGCATCCCTTTTACTATATGTGCGAGTCAAAGAGAGGTATCATTTCCAGAGTTCCTACTGAGCCAGTGTATGTGCTATGCGTTGCCTCTTTGCCAAGGCTAAAGCATACTGGGCACGCCTCCTTCTTCCTACTGGGGCAGGCTCAGGTTGTTCCTCCTCCGAGTCACGCTCTGCCTGTGATGAAGCCATAGGGAATATAGAAGCAGAATTTATAGACAGAGGCTATCATAAGAAAGAACTTAGTGATTTACATAGGATAGAACGTGAAGGAAAGGATAGACCCTATATTCGTAGGACTATGTCCTTACCTAGGAGTAAGTATAACCATGCCAATAATAAGAAAAGGATAGCAATATCGTATACTAACAATAATACTTCTGTGGTTAACACTATCAAGAAGCATTGGAATATTCTACAACTTGATGAAAATATTATGAGAATAGTGGGAGATAGACCAGCTTTTAGTTCTAAGAACACTAAGTCTTTGAAGAGACTATTATGCTATGAGAATAATAGACATGATGGCATAGTTTCCCAAAGGAAAGGTACGCATGCTTGTCGTACCTGCAACCAATGTAGTTATATTAAGAACTCCAATGAATTCATACATCCAGACACAGGAAAAAGATATGAGTTTAATAAGTATGCGGATTGTAAAAGTAGGAATGTGGTTTATTTAGGCCAATGCAAGAAATGCCAATGTTTTTATGTAGGCATGACTACTAGAACATTGAGAGAGCACATCAGGGAACACATTTATGCTATTAATAAGGAGAATGAAATGAACGCTCTGGCAAATCATGTCTTACAGAAAGATAGCACAAACATTTTTAACTTTTTAGTATTGGAACATATTTTCAGTACAGAAAGATTAGGGTGTATGCGGAACAATACAGAAAAGAAGGAAGTAAAGTGGATAATTAAATTAGCAGCAGACAGGGGTCATGGTCTCAATGACAAAGTTTCTTTGAGACCATTTTTAATAGATAAGCATTTTAAACATTGATGTAGTTACACCCTCAGCTATATTAATTATGATTATATAATATATTTTTTGTGTGCATATATATATGTGTTTTTAATATATTTTTATATATAGACATTTTTTACCTGCTTATTGCACTATCTTTAGTAGTTACTGAATGTGAAGTGTTAATTTCTCTTTTTTATATGTACCAATGAATAAGCCTTTTATTATTTAAGTCTTTGTAGCAGCTATCCAATAGGAGTTTCTTTAATACTATATAAAAATGTCTAATGGAGATATATAATTAAGTCTGATGAAGCGTCCTGTGGATGTGAAAGCGCTCACTGTTTTCATTTGTCTCAATAAATATCGCTTTTGGAATATTTTTGGAGTTTATTTGGTTGGCTTCGATTGTCGTGGTGTATCCTCTTTATATGCTGTTTGGTGCTGCAGGGCTGCCTATGTCGGATGCACATACTACACTCCCTGTACATGTTTGAAAGCAGGTAGTGTCAACTTAGGCATCCCTTTTACTATATGTGAGTCGGAGAGGTATCATTTCCAGAGTTCCTACTGAGCCAGTGTATGTGCTATGCGTTGCCTCTTTGCCAAGGCCAAAGCATACTGGGCATGCCTCCTTCTGCCTACTGGGGCAGGCTCAGGTTGTTCCTCCTCCGAGTCACGCTCTGCCTGTGATGACCTTGGCAATGGTGGCACTGTTTGGCCCAGGCCTATGCTGGTCCTGCTGCAGCTGTTTTTGCAGGATCATATTATGTAGCATAGCACATACCATGACAATTTGGGTACATGTAGTTGGTGAGTGCTGCAAGGCTCCACCAGCTGTGTCCAGGCACTGGAACCGTGACTTGAGCAGCCCAAACACATGCTCTATTACATTACGTGTTTGTGCGTGTGCCTCATTATGGCATTCCTGTTCAGGTGTATGCGCGTTTCTGATGGGTGTCATCAGCCACGACTCCAGTGCATAGCCAGCATCTCCCACTAGGTGACCATGTGGGATGTCTCCATTGACAAATGTCTGGTACAGCTGCGTCAGATGCCAGATATGGGAATCATGGTAGCTTCCAGGGCTGTCTGCACACACATTCAGTATTATGCCCTGGGCATCACACATGACCTGGCAGTTGATGGAGGGGAAGCCCTTGCGATTGAAGTAGACCCTACCCCACTCGCCGGCTGGTGCTTTGATGCATATGTACGTGCAGTCTATTGCACCCACTAGCTCGGGGTATTCTGCTATTTGCTGGAAGAGATGCATATTGCTGGCCAATACCTCACGGGAATTGGGGAAATATACATGATCGCCGACATGTGCTGACATGACATCCAGGAACTGGTGTAGTACCCTGGATGCTGATGCCTGTGATATCCCCATCATATCACCAGTTGGTCTCTGGATGGTACCTGTTGCTAATATTCTTAGGCCAACACATACCTTGGTTTCCACTGGGATGGGTTCCCCTCTGTTTGTTCTGTGTGTGAGGCATGGCCTGCACAGCTCAACAATTTGCTGCAGGAGGTCTCTGTCCACTCTATAGCGCTCCACTATCTTCAGCTCATGTAGCCCCTGGTAGGTTACCCTGGGCCTGTACACTCTTCTCCATCTCCTCACTGTGGGTTGTCCAGCAGCATTTCCATTGTCACCACCCTCAGCATGTTGCATATGTCACCTTATAACAGCAATGGGAGCCCCTAACATTTCTTTGTCTCAGTAAAGCTTTTTCAGATTTCACTTCTATTAGCTTACTGCAGTGTCTGTTGTGAGAAACATACTGGACTGTTGTTTGCAGAATTTTAAGTGCTAGGCTGGGCTGGGCTAGTGCACTGCCTGTGTAATTGCCTGATTCTGATTGTTTTCACCTGCTAGCTCTGCTAGTACTCCCTGGTAGCTTCCTACTATTTGTTGTGCTTCCTTTTTCCTTTCTGTTTCTTCAGGGGGGAGCGCCGCACACACAAACGCAACCACGCGCACACCAGCTAACACGCGCGCACACATGTTTACACGGACTAAAACTTGCTTATTCGGGTTTAAATGCATGCAGACCAGCGCAAACGCACTTACAACTCTTTAAACAGCCTTATACATGTTTACTCCGGCTTAAACACGCGCACTCATGCTTACACGAGTGCACTCTGTCTTACTGGGCTTTACAAGCGCTCTCACGTGCGCATGCGCGCTCAGCAAGAAACTTTGGTGTTATCCACGGCATACACCTTCCATTTCTGGCCTTTCCCTAGCCTACCTGTTGACACACCTCTTTCCATGATGTGTAAATGACAGTTGACACATGCCACTCTGCTCCAATGAGCTTCACTTCTTTCATACATACCTCTCTCGTGATGTCACCTATCTTCTACTCTGTTACTCCCCATATCCTACTCCTACACTCCACTGACTGTGCTCATTTGCTATGTAAACTTGCAATTCACTATCTTAATGCTTATTTACATAGGATTGCCTACTAATGCTTGGTTACATGTCTTAGACTGAGCTTCCCCCCTTAGCAACCTCTACTCGGTGGCCATGTTGTCTTCAGCCAACCATTCCCTTGCATTGTACATTAACAATTTCAATAAAATACACATTTGTGGGTTTTAATTTTTGGTATTCTGGGTTTTAGAGCGCAGCCCATTTGTGCGGCGCTGCACTATGCTTAAACATCGGAAATAGGCGAAAAAAATTAAAATATTTTTATTTTCATATTGCATCATGAAACATTTCACATGGCCGTATATTTGGCCATTGGTATGCTTCCTGCACTGGATGCAACCTTTATTTGGAGCTGTCACGGCTTTGTTTTGCTATTTGCAGAACGGTACTCAGTTGTCAACTGAGTACATTTCTGCAAATAACACTGCTCTTACTCGGACAGGTTCGGGTTTCCTGATTCGCAAATCTACCTCATTTGCATGCCTTTCGACCTGCAATTGAGGTAATTTGCATATCACAGCCCTGTCCGTGTAAGAGCCATTTTAGGAGCTGTCTTACATGCCCCTACAGGCTGTTCCTGGATCGCTTCTCGGACATGATGGCTGCATGGAGTCTTACTCTACTCTAAGACTCTGTGCAAGCCTTCGTGAATCCGGCCCATTGTTTTAGAAAGTCCATTGAACATGTGGGAGAAACAAATGCAGGTTCTGTAAAAAAGAATTGGAAACAGTGACACGTGTGTAATAAACACATGGCAAAGGGCCTGTACACTGAAAGGTACAATAATATTGCAAGATAGTTGCATTGGGGATTATGCAAAGACTGCAATATTAAAGTACCTGAGAAGCATAAGAAACATGAACCACAAAGCATTATAGAGATTGATGAAGTTTATATCATGTGGGATCACCCATTATCAACTCTTTAAAAAATAGATGTAAGAAAAGCAGATATAGCAGCCTGTGTATAAAAAACAAAAGTATCATTGATCATTGATAGTGATACACCCAATAATTGCAATGTCTTATGTACAGAGATTCACAAAGTCATAAAATATCAAGATTTGCAGTCAAAAACGAGAGCAATGTGAAAAAAAAAACACAGACAGTTCCAAATAGTAGGCCAACAGGTCTAATTAACAAGAATTTACAGCCACGCTTAGATATGCTACCACTACATGTAACTCCATATGAATTACATAAGGAGTCAATTCTGAGCACCTTGTGGGTGCTGTAAAGAGCACTTTTGTCAAATATCAAAGACTGAAACAATACTAATTTCATTAACTTTAATTCTACCCTGACTTAAGAATAGGGTCCATTCCATCATGGTATTAGCAACCCAAAAGTCTTGTGGAAATTAAACCATGGTTACTATAGGTTAATAACGGCAGCTCAAGACAGCAGACTATATACATGTTAGTTTAAAAAGCCTATCAAAAAGTAGGAGATTCAGACAAATGCAAGTTTTGTTGTTCAGGACTAGAAACAGTCGCATAGCATGTGGCTGGTGTGCAATGTACTCATGGCTGAGGGTTTGTATACTGAAAGGGACAATGTGGCAAGATTGTTGCATTAGGGATTCTATAAACCCTACAATATATAGGTGGCTGAGAAGCACTAAAAACATGAACCATGAAAAATTACAGAAAATGAAGATGTTATGATTAGAAGGGATCATTGAAAACAAATAGTTAAGAAAGCAGAAGCAAGAAAAGCAGATATAGTAGTCAAAGAAGAAAGGACAAAAATGACAATAAAAATGAAAACTACTAAATATAGCAGTTATAGTCATAAAATACCAGGAAATGCAAGCAAAAACTAGATCAGCATGGACTGTGGGTACCCATTTAGTTTCAGCATTAGTAGGAACAAAAGGACTAACAAAAAATAATTTTCAATCATATTCTAATATATTACCACTACATGTAACTCCATGTGAACTGAGAAACAGGCAATTTTGCGTATATTGCTGGTACTGCAAACATCAAAGAGTGAAGTATTATTAATTTTATGATTGTTAATTGTAACTTGACTCTGGAATTGGCTCCATTTCTGTCACAAAATTAGAAATCTAAAACATTTGGAGACATTGAAAAGGTAATGATTTGTGGCATCTCTCTGTGGTGTCTCCCTATAAGTCAGATGCCAGAAAACCACCTGCTTCAGTACACACTTTTGTGCACATTGCTTTTACAAAAAGGTCATGAAGGCCTTAATATTACAGACAAAGATCTTCAGGGGCATATAGCTGTTGTGGATCCACTACAAAAACACACATCTGTATATGCTGCCTCTAATAAACAGTGCATGTTTCACTCTTTGCTAACAGGTCCTGAATTATCATGCTACCTGCAGTCATTCCTGAAATGGGAGATTATGAGATAAGTTGCCTTCCAGCTATATATATTTTATTTCAAGATAGTCAAACAAATCTCAAAATAAGAACAAATGTATTCTCCCAAGTCATCTCCACTGACCCAGAAGGATAAATCTTGACTATGGCCCATATAACTCAACTTTGATTAGTGGCTCAAACACTTGATAAACTTGGTCAAGAAGATGGCCATGCCCATCAAGGGGGAGGGGGAGGTGATGGGTGCTTTGCAGGTTGTAGCAGCAATTTGAATAAAAGGGCATTCCCATGACCTGGAGACATGCATGTGGTTCATCAAGCCATTGATGGACTGTAGCCTTCAATGAACAACTGAATGAAAAATGCACTGCATTAGTGAAATCACTATGGCCGCTGATGTGATGCAGGTTATACCTCCCTCCTTCCAGGGGAGGCATTCTCATTACAGCAATGCTAGCAAGGATACAAGCAATCCTCTTCTCCACCTAAATGATGCCCTTCACCAATCCAGATATTTATAACCCTAGTGGATCAGGAAATATTTCCACAACTAAGGAACAAATAGGCTTACATCTAACTGGAAGGCTTAATGCTTAGTTGGAGCAACAAAAAGCCATCCCTGTCAAGAAAAACTAAATTTAAGTATCATTTTGCACTTGCACTGCTTGTTTTCATTATAAAGTGAAAACATTCTGCGCTATTTTTTGTTTCTCTGCACTTCTTTAAAGTTTAAAGTTGCATTTTCTAACTGCTATAAGGGCTGCTGTTCTTCATTTAAATACATTGCATCTAGTAATTTTTTAGTTAGTATTAGGCATCTCTTTGAGGTACCTTAACACTTAGGCTCCAAACAAGTAATTTTAAATTACGTGGGTCAAAGTTTGCACTCTTTTGGCAGAAAAGGGCTGATTTCAGCTATCTGAGCTGGGAATTGATGGTGGAAAGCTTATTGTATGCTTATCTGATTGGCCTTAGGACATAGCTACTGTAAAACTTGCTTTTTTCTGCTTGTATATAAGCCTCATGTGTATTCACAAATATTTTGGTCATACGAAACTCCATTGTGGGACACACTGATGGCCCTCTTAACAGGCTAGATAAAAAGAAGGTCGCAATCAGTTGCCTTTCAGGAGCCAGGATTTTCCAGATCATGCAAGCACACAGGACACTTAACCCCAAGTACCAGTATGACTCTGTCATAGTCCATGTGGTCATAAATGACCCGAGACAGGTTCAGGTGCCTAGGCAGCGAGACATTTCCCTGTGGTACATTTGGTTGGGGACACATGGCTGAAGTGACATTTAGCTGCAGAGAAATATGGCTGTTGCAAATTCCCTGTGGGCAAAGAGCAGAATGCAGTGCCATGCCCACAACTTCAATAACCAAATGCACAGGGGGAAAAATAACATCCTTGGTCCCCAAGGCAACATGAGAAAGCAGACAGTATGGCAGGCATCAGCAGCAAGTTGGCCAGTTAGCATGTCAGTGGCAGTAAAACTGCAGTGCACAAAGGACAGTGCATTTTTAATTGGTGTGTGTGTGGACCACTACCCCCTTCACAGTGTCTATGGAACATTACTTAAAATGCATACTGAAGCATAAATGTGACTGCAGTAGTTTGCAAGATTTCCTCCATGCTGTAGCACACTTCTGCATATTGTAGTTACATAAACATGTACTGTACACTGAGCACAGCACTCATTACTTCTTCTCCCCCCTACACTTGGTTATTAAAGCTGTGGGCATGGCAGTGTGTGCTTCTCTTTGCCCATAGGGAATGGGAATTCACAACAGACATATTTCTCTGCAGCTGAATGTCACTTCAGTCATGTGTCCCCAACCAAATGTACCACAGAGAAATGTCTTGCTGCCCAGGTGCCTGAACATGACTGAGCTCTCAGAATATTTGTCACAGACAGGTATGAGCATAGCATTGAGCACCATTCAATCATCTCCAGTTATGATGCCACAATACCAGTAGAAAATGATTAACTTAAATTAGCTTAGCTATTGGCATCATTCTAAAGGGATCCAATAATTGTCACCCTGGGGGGAACATGGTTGACAGGCCATGCTGCTCTGCCAGGAATGCCCATCATCTGTCACCAGTAGGCTTTTGGATATTGACCAAAACATTATCCACCCCTACAGTGCTTTTTTTAGGCATTGCTAAATAGACAAACCTTCCAACATAGAAAAATCTACTCAGGGCAAGCTAAAGGTGTTACTGCTCAGTGTTAGGAGTCTCAACAAAAAACTGCACTCCCTAGAAGCTCTCCTAACCCTGAAGAATTCTGGCATCTGTGCAGTTACTGAAACATGGTTCAAAGCCATGGAAAGCAGTCTGGCAGTGCATGGCTATAATGCCTTTCATACATTCCAACCACCCGCTGAACATGAAAGAACAAAGAGGTGTATCCATCTACATAGAGGATAAGCACACATCAAGGCTGATCAAACAATATGACATTCCATTACCATATTCTTCCTAGCTACAGGTTCTCCACCATGAACCAGGATACCCATATATCATATATGAAGTTACCTGAATCACTTACCATCCAGCCTTATACTTTATTCTTGGGTAATTTCAACTACCATCTCCATTAACTGGGAGGAGTGCATAACCATTAACATGCAGGCCCAAAGATTTCTTGACTTTGTAAATTCAAATGCCCTAGAGTAGCTAGTTTGCACTCCCACTAGGGTGCAAATATCCTAGACCTGGTACTCACAAATGTGGGAAAGAGCTGCACCACTCAAGTGTGATGTCCTCACTGTAAGATGAGATCACAAAGCATTCCTTGAAATAAAAGTAAAAATACACCCCCACATAACCCCAAAGACATTAAGACTGTTCTAAAGCAAACTACTTCCTATTAAGTGATGGCATGGCTAGCTTCCACTCTTCCCACAAACCTAGAAAACACATAAGCCTATGTGGTGGCATGCATAAAATTCCAATATGACCATATAAACAACTGCGTAGAAATGGCAGTACCAAACCAAATTAAACCCAGGTCAAACTGCAAAAACAGGCCACCCTCATGGACCCATACTATTAATAGGTTGTACAAAAAAAGAAAGAAAATGCTGTTGAGAAGAGGGAATGTGCACAACTGAGCAAAAGAAAAAGCCCTCATTAGTCTAAACATGTAAACCAAGGAACTAGTCAAGTCACTGAAAGCAGGCAAAAATAAGGCATTTTTCAGTTATGTCTGCAATCTTAAGGGAAACAAACAACAATGTGTGGAATTTGTTGCAGATGAAACAAACAACAATGTGTGGAATTTGTTGCAGATGGCATTACCTATACTCAGTCAGAAGATATAGCAAATCTGCTGGTCAATAAACTCATCTTAAATTTCACCTAACCATCACCCCCTGTTATCTCAATAGAAATATCCTCCACCAATCCCCCACCAATGATCACCAAAGAACAGGTTACCACTATGCTCTCTAAAGCTAAAACATAGCCTCAATGGTGCCCAACAATATACCAGGTTGCCTGTTAAACAAATTGAATCAGGACTTATCAGGCCCATTAGGTTCTCTGTTTAGCTATAATCTCTGGACCATCTTTGTCCCAGTAGAGTGGAGGACAGCAGCAGTAATCCCTCTGCAAAAGGGTGACCATCAACTGTCCCAGGAAGTTACAGACCCATAAGTTTGACTAGTCTTGTATGTAAGTCTATGGAAAGAATAATCATGGACCTGATAACTAATGACATAAGAAACTTGAAACACAACACAACTCAATTCAGCTGTGTCAAGGGCAGGTCATGCCTACTAAACCTGGTGTTCTTCTTTGAGAAAGTCATTAGGACCATGGATGGCCTTACCTTGCATATCTTGACCTTGCCTGGACATTTGACACAATTCCTCACTCAGATATAAACAAACTCAGAAAACTAGGCACAAATCCCTATGTCACGAGATGGATAGCCAATTGGCTCATGAACAGGGTGAATCCAGAAACAGCAAGAGGCCAGTCATTAGTGGCGTACCACAGAGCCCAGTGCTGGGACCACTCCTGCTCAGAATATACTTCTCTGAATGTGGAAGGCCACTGGATGACAAAGTCTGCTGATGACTGCAAGCTGGGGACAATCACTGAATCCTTCAGGAGGGTTTAAAGAGAAATGACTGGCACCAGAGCCATGACCTAAAACTGCATGTTAACAAATGCATTATCATATCCTTTGGGAAGCCAAATACCTCTTCAAATTACAACATAATAGCATACCCCTAAGAGTAGAATCAGAAGTGAGAGAACTTGGTACACAGATAGTAGCCTGAACTTTAGCCACCATGTGTCCAGAGTGGTAAGGAAGTCCTTCTATGTAGCACAACTTATAAGTAAGGGTATCACATCCAGATCCAAGGAAGTTATATTCCTATTGTACTCAGCCTTCATTAGACTGATAATCGAGTACAATGCACCATTTGGCATGTATTTGAATAGGTCTTTACAATAGCTGGAGCAAGCTCAGAAGATCCTCTTGAAAAAAAATACAGGGTGTAAACAACATGTCGTACATGGATAGACTAAAAAATCCTATCCGTTTTCTCTGTCTCCTACCAACTATTTAAGGGTAACCTACACTTGACCTACAAGGTACTTACAAATCCAGTCCTGATGAACCTGTTACACATCTGCAAGACAAACAGCACAAGGGTCACCCAATCTAGGGATCTAAATCTGGTCAGCAACACAAACGAAACATGCCATACAGACAGATATGTGTCTCAGAGATTATCCCTTATTTATAATAGGCTTCCTATTCACTTTAAGCAGAGCCCTTCCCTGGCCCTCTTCTAATGCAGTTTGGCTCAATGGATGAGGAAACACAAATTCACACCTGGGGTAGCACCTATGTCCGATATGAACAGGGGCAATCTGGAAAATACATGCACAGGCACAAACCTATGCCATCTTCTTGCTCCTAGGGTCCATATATTGGGTAAAATTGGATAATATTGGCTAGGCTTGTAAGTGCTATATACCTATGAACTTATAAGAATACATACAAAATATTCTCCCACCCTATGGATACTTTAGATTTATTTAATTTCTTATTATACTTATTCCACTTGTAATTCATACCAATCAATTAATATATAATGGACAGGTGTGTTATTCTTC
Organism: Protopterus annectens; assembly: GCF_019279795.1. Taxonomy (NCBI): domain Eukaryota; kingdom Metazoa; phylum Chordata; order Ceratodontiformes; family Protopteridae; genus Protopterus; species Protopterus annectens. The sequence goes on from NC_056735.1 coordinate 1,553,488,690, forward strand.
CAGATGCTGCCAATTAATATGTGATGGCTGGGGACTAAAGTCTCCCTATAAGCACTGTAGACAATCAAATAATATCTGAAGAATGACTAGACTTAAGAGTAAATGGTAAATGTGCACTGTTGACTCAAAAAATATTTAATATCAAATTCACCCAAATAAATGTTTTCACTAACCAGCTGTGAAGCAGAATTATAATCTTTAACTTCCTAGTATATTATCCACCTTTCAACCAACAAACCAACACAGTGGCTTCCCATGCTATCCTAATAATGGTAACTGGAACATTTTCTAAGATTATTTTATTAGTTTTTACTACTAGTGCACACAAACACAAAGGAACACACACACACACACACACACACACACACACACACACACACACACACACACACACACACACACACACACACACAGATGCTTTCAAGTAATGGCTAATTATATCTCTACATTACCAACCCCCCATCCCTTTATGTACAGTAAACTGCCACCAGCCAGGCCATTCTACTACACTAAAACCACAGTCGTTGTTTACTGCTAAAATAAGTCATTCACTAAATATTGCTATGCTGGCAATAGCTTGAGCAGCTATCTCTTCAAAAGGGAGAAGCCAAAAGCTGAGATTGTCACATACTCAACCTAATAAATAAGCTACCTACTATAAGCATTTAAAATTAAATAACAACATTTTTTGAAATAAAATAAGTAACTCACCTTCTAAAAATCAAATATAAAACAGATATACTCATGTACAAAGAATATACAAAATAAAGGTGTTTAAACAGGCAACTAACATATAGAAAATCTCTTAATTAGCAGCTTATGTGGGCATTACACTACCAGCATCTAAAAATTTCCTTAAATTGTATCCCTTCTGAATTGTGATATCTAAACAGCAGTGAATGGTTTTACATGCAATGGATGTTCCAGCATCAGCCCCATAATACAGTACCATTATGCAGGGTCTTGAAACATAACAGTAATTAAACTGTGTAACAGTCTCTCTATATCTGTCTGTCCCTCTCTTTTTCTCCCCTTTACTCTACTTAAAACAATTCCAGGTAATTTAATGCAATCTCTTGGATTATATTACCATTTCAAGAAGAAGTAATATTCAAGCACAGCAAATTTGTACATGCATGATAAGTCAGCTTCATATTGTTGTCAGCTATGCAGCATTCTCACTGTAAGCAATTACATAGTCTGTATAGTACATATTTTATATGCCACAGGTTTTGGAAAGTTGTTTTACATTCTTGTTGTAAAAAAAAAAATCTCATTTAACTTAGTGAAGCAAAGTTTTCTGTGTACCTTATTGAAAGGCAATTATGTCACCTCTTGGCTTCCAGATATTGGCCAAAACTTTATCTATCCCCATAGTGCCTTTTTAGACTCTGCCAAGCTGTTAAACCATCCAGCATAACATAAATTACTCATGACCACCTAAAGGTACTGTTGCTCAATGCTAGGAGTTTTTTTAACTGTATTTCCAGGAAGCGCTCATTACCCTGGAAAATGCAGACATATGTGCAGTCATGAAAATATGGTTCAGAGCCATTGTGAGCACCTCGGCAATCAAGGACTACAATGCCTGTCATACATTTCGATCCCCCTCAACTCAGTTCAAAATAAAGGGAGGAGGTATCTCAGTGTTCATAATGGACAAGTACACTACTAGACTGGTCAAACAACAACATGACTCACTTGAGCTGCTCTATGCATACTAACCATAGGCTTGACCCCCCCCCCCCCTTAACATGTCCTTACTAGCTACAGATCCCATAACATGAGTCTGGAAAACCATACTTCCTATCTAAACCTACTGGAATCTCTTAACATTCAGCCTAACATCAAACTTATGGGAAACTTCCACTACCACTCCATAAAGTGGGAGACTTATATGACCCATAATTCACAGGCACATAAGTTTTAGGACTATACCAATGCAAACACCCTGGAGCAACTAATTAGCTCCCCAACTAGAGGTACAAATATCCTAGACCTGGTACTCACAAACATGAGGGTACACTGCTCCATCCCATGCATTAACTCCTCCATGGTAAGATCTGTCCACAAAATTATCTCCTTTAGTATTAAAACTGTCCTAAAGCCCACATCAAACTCCAAGCCTGTTAAGAACTTTACTAAGTGACAGCTTATTAAAGTTCTAAGCCCCCTCTGAACCCAGATGACACTGAGGCCTACTCTGTGCTGTACACAAAAGCACTGTACAACCACAGTCACAGCTGCATAGAGGATGCAGTACCTGTCTGAGTCAAACCTATAATTACTGGCAAAAATAAACCACCCTGGTGGACCCCTAGCATAAAAAGGCTACTCAACAAAAGGAAAAATTCTCTCCAAAGCCAAGAAGGAACAGACAAAACAGTGCAAAAAGGCACTCACCAGTCTATATAAACAAATAAGAGAGCTGGTCAAATCTGCCAAAGCAAACTACAAGGCAAAGATAGCCTCCCAGGTGATAGATAACCATAAGTCTTTTTTAATTATGTTTGTAACCTCAGGGGAAATGCTCAACAATGTGTCAAGTTAGTCATGAATGGTAACACTTACACCCACCTGAAACTATAGCAAACCTGCTGGCCAGCAAGTTCAGATCAAACGTTTCTCCCCCATCACCTCCTACCACATCCAAAGAAATACCTGCAGCCACACCCCTACTAGTCATTATAAGGGAACAGGTCCTTAGTACACTCACTAATGCAAAAAACACAGCCTCCATGGTTCCTGACAACATTCCAAGATGCTTCTTAAATACCTTAAAACAGAATGTATTATGGCCACTAGAAACCATCTTTAACCACACTCTCTGGACGGGCTTTGTCCCAGAGGAATGGAGGACTGCAACAGTCATCCCTCTGCACAATGGGGCCCATCAACTGACCCAGGGAACTACAGACCCATAAACTTGACTAGTCTTATCTGAAAGGTCATGGAGAGAATTATCATGGCCCTGATCAATAACAACATAGAAAATCTCAAACACTGGACCATACCCAATTTGGCTTTTCAAAGGGAAGTCTTGCCTGCTCAGTCTGGTGGCCTTCTTCATGAAAGTCACCAGGGACATGAATGAGGGTATAATGAGGGCAAAATAGACTTGGCCAAAGCTTTTGACTCAATTCCTAACTCAAGGATCATAGATAAAATTACTGAATTAGGCAAAAACCTCTACATCATCAGGTGAATAGCAAACTGACTCACTGACAGAACACACGTTGTCTAGATAGACAAATCCACTTCTGATAAAAAACCCGTTAGGGGCAGTGTCCCACAGGGTTCATTGTTGGGACCTCTCCTGTTTGTTGCTCTGAAGTAAAGGCCAGTGTTGGTGGCCTCTTCCTCACCACGTTTGCTGAAAACTCTAAGCTGGGAGCAATCATCAAGTCCCCAAATGATGCTGACACCCAGCAAACAGGCCTAAAAATTACAAATGACTGGTGCAAAAAATCGATCTGAGACTTCTTCTTCTTTCGGCTGCTCCCATTAGGGGTCACCACAGTGGATCATCTGTTTCCATTTCTTCTTGTCCTCTGCATCTTGCTCTGTCACACCAACCACCTGCATGTCCTCTCTCACCATATCCATAAACCTTATCTTAGGCCTTCCTCTTTTCCTGTTACCTGGCAGCTTCATCCTTAGCATCTTTTTCCCAATATACTCTACATACCTCCTCAGCACATGTCCAAACCAATGTAATCTTGCTTCTCTGGCTTCATTTCAAAACCTTCCAACCTGGGCTGACCCTCTAATATACTTATTCCTAATCCTGTTTACCCTCGTCACACCCATTGCAAATCTTAACATCTTTAACTCTGCCACGTCCAGCTCTGACTCCTGCCTTTTTGTCGATGCCACTGCCTCCAACCCATATAACATAGCTGGTCTCACTATCCCCTTGTAGACCTTCCCTTTCACTCTTACTGGTACTCGTCTGCCACAAATCACTCCTGACACTATTCTCCACCAACTCCATCCTGCCTGTACTCTCTTCTTCACCTCTCTTCCACACTCACCATTACTCTAAACTGTTTATCCCAAGTATTTAAACTCATCCACCTTCGCCACCTCCACTCTCTGCATCCTCACCATTCCTCTATCCTCCATCTCATTCACACACATAAATTCTGTCTTAGTCCTGCTGACCTTCATTCTACTTCTCTCTAGAGCACATCTCCACCTCTCCAGGGTTTCCCCCACTTGTTCCCTACTCTCACTACAGATCACAATGTCATCTGCAAACATCATAGTCCACAGGGACTCCTGTCTGATCTTGTCTGTCAACCTGTTGATCATCATTGCAAATAAGAAAGGGCTCAGAGCTGATTCTTGATGTAATCCCACCTCCACCTTAAATGCACCCATCACTCCCACAGCAGACCTCACCGCTGTCACACTACCCTTGTACATATCCTGTGCCACTCTTACATACTTCTCTGACACTCCCGACTTCCTCATACAATACCACAACTCCTCTCTAGGCAACCTGTCATATGCTTTCTCTAAGTCCACAAAGACACAATGCATCTCCTTCTGACCTTCTCTGTACTTCTCCATTAACACTCTCAGAGCAAACATTGCATCTGTAGTGCTCTTTCCTGGCATGAAACCATACTGCTGATCGCTAATCATCACCTCCATTCTTAACCTAGCTTCCACTACTCTTTTCCATAACTTTATGCTGTGACTGATCAATTTAATCCCTCTGTAGTTATTACAGCTCTGCACATCACCCTTATTCTCAGGCATCCTCTCACTTTCCAATATTACATTAACCAATCTAGTTAAAAACTCCACTACCATTTCACCTAAACACCTCCATGCTTCCACGGTTATGTCATCTGGACCAACAGCCTTTTCACTCTTCATCCTCTTCATAGCTATCCTTATTTCCTCCATGCTAATCCACTGCACTTCATGATTCACTATCCGGACATCATCCAACCTTCTCTCCCTCTCATTCTCTTCATTCATCAGCCCCTCAAAGTACTCTTTCCATCTGCTCAACACACTCTCCTCACTTGTGAGTATGTTTCCCTCATTATCCTTTATCACCCTTACCTGCTGCACATCTTTACTAGTTCAAGTCCCTCTGTCTAGCCAATTGGTACAGGTCCTTTTCTCCCTCCTTAGTGTCCAGCCTTTCATACAACTTTTCATACGCCTTATCCTTAGCCTTCGCCACCTCTCTCTTTGCCATGCACCTCATCTCCTTATACTCCTGTCTACTTTCTTCATCTCTCTGACAATCCCACTTCTTCTTCGCCAACCTCTTTCTCTGTATACTCTCCTGTACTTCCTCATTCCACCACCGGGTCTCCTTGTCCTCCTTCCTCTTTCCAGATGTCACACCAAGCACCTTTCTAACCATCACCCTTACTAGCTCTGCTGTAGTTACCCAGCTATTCGGTAACTCTTCACTGCCACCCAGTGCCTGTCTTAACTCTTCCCTGAACTCCACCTCACAATTACCCTTTTTCAATTTCCACCATTTGATCCTTGATGCTGCCCTCACACTCCTCCTCCTTTTCTTGATCACCAACATCATTCTACAGACCACCATTCTATGCTTCCTAAATACACTTTCCCCATCACCACTTTACAGTCACCAATCGCCTTCAAACTGGCCCTCCTGCATAGGATATAATCCACCTGTGTGCAACTCCCTCCACTCTTGTACATCACCCTATGCTCCTCCTTCTTGTTAAAATATGTATTCACCACAGCCATGCACATCCTTTTCACAAAATCCACTACCATCTGACCTTCTGCATTCCTTTGTTTAACACCATACCTACCCATCACTTCCTCATCCCCTCTGTTCCCTTCACCAGCATGCCCATTGAAATCTGCTCCAATCACCACTCTCTCACCCTTGCATACAGTCATCACCACTTCATCCAACTCACTCCAAATTTTTTCTTTCTCATCCATCGCACACCCAACTTGTGGAGCATATGCACTAACAACATTCATCATTACACCATCAATTTCCAGCTTCATAAACATCACTCTAAATCAGTCTGAGACTAAATGCTAAAAATGCATAATCATACCATTCATAAATCAGATATCCCTGCTCATGGTCTTATTTATTAAACAATAAAGTCTATATATTCTCTAGTAGCTGTTCACTCTTCCTTTAGGTTTTTATATTGCTTTATTTAACTTTTTGGACACACAGTTCTAAGAGATCACCAGCCTACTTTTCTATATGAGCTAGGCTTGTATAGTGTATAGCACAGGTCTTCAGATTCTACCACATCAAGTCTTCGGAAGTCCACAGAAAAGCTCTTAAACATTTTTAGAGTTCACAGTTTTTTAGACTTACTGTTACAAAAATTCTAACCTGCAGTTTATAGATAGTGACTGAACACCCAGTTCAGCATCTAAGAAATGCAAATAGCCATCCATAAATAAAATAATTAATAGAATAATTAGTACATTATTTTTCATTACTCGGTAGCAAACAAATATACATAACTGCAGTGCATTATCACTAGCAGTTAGTTTGATTACTCTGTGTTGATTATGTCTGGGGCGCACACAAAGTTACATGATGTAGCTTGTTTGTCATTACTGCATACTGTACCCTTTGTGTATTTTCATTCGATATTTTGGTCTTTTAACTCTTAATGTGATTAATATTAACTGGTACTTTACACGTCCTGAAAATAAGAAGTGCATGGACCAATGATAGCTATAAGCAAAACACCATCTCCTACCACCTTGAAGATGATGCAGTGCAGTTTTCTGTCAGCACCCTAAGATTACATGATTTTGACCAAACCCTATAATACCAATTCCAGACATGCCTTCTTCCAACTTTGAATATATGAAAAAAATTCAGCCCTGTTCACACTGAAGCATAGTGGGCCAGAACTTTGATTTTGCCCTAGATGACCTGTGATTGCTTACTGATCCCAGTACTACAGAATCGGATTGAGGGTAGAAGAAAAACAACATGGTTGACCCTACTCTCTTCTCTCATAGTGGGAGAAGAGGGGTAAATACTCTGGAATATGTGCCCATTCAAACTACTCACTGGAGACCAGAAAGCCACTGAAGATATTTTTCTCAAAGGTGAAGGGCATCTTCTGGCTAACACTACAACTGACAGCCATGTGCAATGCCCATTACATGCCCAACCCCAAAGGTGATTGGGCATGCTAAAGGAAATCTTTTGACTAAAGTTAAGAACGATAATTCCCCACACAGATGATGGCACCATTACAGGGATACCTTACTCTCTAAAAGGGAGTACTTTAACACATCAGGCCACAAAAATGTGAATAATGGTCAGGCAGGTAGCTAAAATTGATGCTACATGCACTGCATATGACAGGATATGGGACAAGTGCTTCAAGAATTTGAAAAAGATGGTGTACTGTATTTTATTAGGTGGAAACTATTTTTGTTATTCGCCGGGGTAACTCAAAATGTGTACTGATACTACTTTAGCATGCCATACTGTTGTATCACATCTAGTTTTCTGATATGTCAGATGTTTTCATTTTTTCTACAATTATTTTACTCTGTTCCTTTTGACTAGAACACGTTATATGAAACCATCTAGTAAGAGCTGTGGGAATCTACAGAAAGACAGCTTTTTGACTCACTTATCAAATTTCAGTAATATATACAATTAAAGTTTCAAATCAGTTGTACTGACAGAAGTTTATTATTTTTTTTAATTTTACTCTGGCAGATTCTTGAACCCTTCTAACAATTATACCTTATCCTTATGTGAATACAAAAAAAAGAATCAGAATAAGGGAGATTCAATGGCAAAAGCAGTTTCTGTGTTCTTTGGAAATGTTCATTTTAATGTGGGATGCTGACAATCTAACCTCACTGGCATGTATGTGATGCAGTCCATCGGCCTAGCTGCTTATGTTTATGTGAATTACTTATTTAGTGAAAAGGGAGCTAGACTAATGTCTCCATATTACATTACTACCTTCCTTCTTGCCCTGTTTTTGTAACAGCAAGTCCACAGACACTAAGCAGCCAGGATGGAAATCTTGTATTTTATGTTATGCTACTGATATGTGGTTGATAAATGCATGAACAGAAATCTAAAAGGACAGAAATGACACTGCAGACATTTACTTGCAACTAGAAAGGTTGTGAAACTGTTCACTTCTTCTGTATTTTCAACCCCTTCTATCCAAGTGAAATGAAAGAGAGCTAAGCTAGTATCAAAGCAGATAACCATATAGCAACATAAGGTACAGGGTCAGTTTCCTATTATGTTTTAGTCCATTCCATGTGTTTTCTTGTTCGTGGTTTTATTGGACAGTTTATAAACTGTAAGTTCCTTAATTTTACCTTGGGCTTTGGTGTGTTTAGTACAATGTAATTGACCGGATCATATTACATGTGTGTTGACCACATCGGAGCTCAACTCATGTGTTCTTATAAAAACAATGTATGAAAAACATTTATTTATCGGTAAGTTGTAATGAGGTCAAATTAAGACCCCAGACTCACATAATGGTACTTTCCCAGTGTATAAAAAGAAAATTAGTTCTATCTGCGCAATTGCCAGTTTGGAATTTTGACCTTGCTTTTTCTGCCCTTAAGACAAGTGAAAGTACTGGAAATGGATGGATACAGAGAAGGAACAGCATCTCTGTAAAATGGGTGGGGGGGGGGCACAAATGAGCTCTTTGCCTAGGGATCCATTTTATCTAAGGCAGGCTGTGGTTGTACAAAAAAGAATGGCATGGTCATGGGCTGATTCTACTAGCTTTTTTCCTGTTGTTCTGCTATATCTCTGCTGATATGTTTTTACTGCTTAGGATTCAGTTTGTTGGGTGTCTCCTTATTCATGAATTTATTGAGGACTTGAAAGGAACTAATGGTTGCTATAGCAAAAAGGTCTTCATGTGACACACATTTTCTCTCAGCTATAAATTACAGATATCATTATGAGTGAGGTAGGTGAACAGTAAGCTGGTCAGAGTCCAAGATAAAACGTGCACCATGTCAACTGGGGAAAATGAGAAAATGGTATATTTATTGTTTTGCTAAAACTGTTAAGTTAGGTTATTGAAGTGAGTACTGTATTTTAACCGCAAACAAAATTTTATCTTTATCTGTACTAACTGCACTCAACATTTAATGAATGGAGAACTTGTAAAGGATGATGTACCACTCAAGTGTCCTGATTTTTTGGGACATCCCTGATTTTGACACAATGTTTAGCTCTGTCCCTGTTAATCCTTCCTAAAATGGCAATGATTAGTTACAGACTTTTTTTTTTACTTCACCAAATGTATATTAATTTGCATTCGCTCATTCTCAAGCTAATTGTATTAATATATTAAAAGTGTCTCTGATTGTCTTGGATTATTACTGGATTTGTCCCACATTCTGTTGAGATTTACTGGTACTACTTAGAAAAATCTAGTAATCAAAAAAAAATGCTTCACAACATAATCAAGCAAACAATCCAAAAATGTTGTAGTTGTGACATCCTAAAACAAATCTGAATTTATGCCCAGTGAAAATGTATTACAAATAAACAAATTGCAAGAGTTAAGTGCTTCTGTTCTGCTCTAAGATCTTCATCAGAACTGCATACATTGACTCTATTTTGCTTTAAATAATGAGTGTAATCATATGACAAATGAAAACCTCTCCAAGCCATTCTTTAAGAGACAGTCACTTCAAAAAATGCTAAAATATCAGCACTTTCTGGTTAAAATTCAAAACATATTAAAAAATATCTGTTTTGCGACATTAAAATACAACCATACTAAAAAAAGAACAATTCATACCTAGTCAGTTCTAGACAATAAGTTACACTTTATTGCTTTTAATTGTAAGATACTATTAACAGAAATATATTCATTTAACCCTGGGGTCTGAGAAGCATTTAATAACAACTGCCGAATTATTTGTCATTTAAACCAAAATCACCTTATGGACTCAGTTCATCATCCCTAGCTTAGTTCCACAGCTATCTTTCCAACTGACAGCAAGCCACTAAATGGGAAAACAGTCTCTCCTCCCTACTCCCCATCTCAGTCAGTGTTCCACAAGGCTCCATACTAGGTCTTCTCCTCTTTATTATATTTACTAACGACCTTATTTTCACAATGCAACTAGCCTCCATTGTCCAGTACTCTGATGATGCCACACTTATGTATTCAGCCCCCACACCCCAGGAACTTCAATAAAAAATGCAAACTGCTCTGTGGGATATAGAAGAATACCTCACCAGTCATCAACTAATATTTAACCCAAACAAAACTAAGTTAATAGTTTTCAGAAACAAAAAATCCAAACCATCCCACTCTCCTCTCGCAATCTTCTCTTCAAATGGAACCAAGATAGAACCCACAAATCAGACCAAACTCCTAGGTGTCACAATAGATGACAATCAAAAATTTGATAAACATATTTCTCTGACAATCAAAAAAGTCCATAACAAACTTGGCACCCTCTACTATGCCAAACCTTACCTTACTCAAAGAGCCAGGCTGGCAACTGCCCGATCACACCTATCCTCCCTTTTCTATGGCTGTCTCATATTCACAAACCTGAGAAAAACTGACCTCAATAACTTAGATTCCTGTTACAACAAAATTGCAAGGTTTGCCACCAATGAACCACACAGGACCCACCACTGCACAGTTCTCTCCAAGCTCAACTGGCTAGAACTCCCTAACATTTTATTTCTCAGTCAACTTACTATTGCCCACAACATAGTCAACCACTCCTGCAACTGCAATGCTCTTTCTAATCTACCCCAACCTAGTACCACACTCAGGTCCCTCAGATACTCAGACAAACTTATGTTAAAAGTTACCCACTATCAGAACTATCACTGCGACTCCCTCTATACTTATAAAATAGCCAAACTTTGGAACACTCTTCCTCAGCCCATCACAAAAAAATCCTAGCTATCATGAGCTCAAACAACTTCTAAAGGACTACCTAACTACTCACTGGCTTTGCCCCTGCCATACGCCCGGCTGATTTTTTTCCTAGCACCATTGGCTTCTCACTCATTTCCCTCCTCCTATTCTGTAACCCCTACCGTGCTGTCATAGCATTTCCACTTCTTCAGTTCATCTCTGTGCTACATTACTTTTATTATTATACACCTTCTATTCCTTTCTTCTGTTAGAAGTGGGTTGAAATGTACTATACTCATAATCTGGTTATGTAGAGCACAACTATCCTGTTACCGTTATTATTCATTTATTCACTACTATTATTTTGTTCTGCACTGCATTTATTCTGTATAGACTATTATTTGCTTGTATTTCTGCTTGTACTTTGCTTAAAATTTTATGTTTATAATTTATGCAATTACAGGCCGCGGTGGTGCAGTGGTTAGTGTTGTCACCTCACAGCAAGAGGTTCTCCTGTTTGATTCTTGGCTGGAGTGCCTTCTGTGTGGAGCCTGCATGTCCTCCCTGCGGTCGAGTGATGTTTAAAGACATGCAGCTAGGTGCGTGCATGAATTGGTGTGCTTTCTTTGAAGGTTGGGCATCGGGCTGGCACCTCGGCACCATAAAATCCACTGCCAATCATTAGTGGACTGGAGCTCTGCTGTGGCGACCCCTAACCAGAAAAAAACAAAAGATTGTTTCTTATGGAGCTTTTCTCCCTGGGCCTCCACTGAAAATGGACTCCCAGCTCAGTCAGACATTACCCGGATAACAAATGTAATAAATAAATAAATAAATAAAATGGGTTCAATGTATGTATTTTTTATGAAGTTCTTAACAGAGAAGAGTGAAAGCACTTAACACTTGCCATTTATTTATTTATTTGCATTAAGTTTCTATTGGGCACAAATTTGAAGTAGTTCTTGGAATGCACAACCACAGTGTTTTTTGGACTACTTGGAAATATAGCACTGTTGGTTTTAGTGGCCTGGGATACTAGTTCAGAAGATATCAGTGGCAGGTAAATCAATGGACTTGGTATTCAAGAGCAGGATGGTTGGCGATTGTCAGCAGGGCAGTTTGCTCACTTGCTTAGAAAAAACTTGAAGAGTAAATGCACTGGTGGGGAAAGGTATTTAATTAATTTAGGATGGGTAGTGTATCTGATTTATCCTCAGAAGGCAATTCAGTTAAGGTTATATAGTAGGCTGAGAGATGGGAGTCTAAAACCTTTCTGTTATATATCACATAAGGAAAGTACTGGAGAATTTGGAGTTTGTTATTGAAGGATTAGCTTATATACTTTTGGTTTTCTTTTACAGGCAGGAAGGATGTTGTTCTGTTGGTCCATTTGTTTATTTCCTGAGCTGCTAAATGAGTATCAGTGAGCCTGGGGAATTGTTTTTGGACCCTGATCTACCCTTTTGGATGGCTCTTGCAAAGGCACAGAGGACTGTGCTGGGATCAGTTGGTGGATATTTTGGATGAGGTACAGACAGTGTGTAGAATTCCACAGTTTTTGGTAATACATTGCGGGGTAATAATTTGGGGGTGGTACTGAAGTGGAGGCTTCTTTCATGGACTATTAGAGACCTGATGTTGATTAAACAGAAGTTCCAGCTATGATATTGATTTGGTATGCCATTATTCTCAGATTGTTTTCTAGGTCTGCTATTAGTTTTAAGGCAGATTAAAACGTTTGTTAATCACTGGAAGCTAGGGTAGGATCTGCATTAGGTTTCTTCGTACTAGATCGCTGGAATTTTACAGACAAGGGCCTAGTGTGGTACAGAAGTGATGGTGTACTTGTCATCAGTGATATTGGGTTGGATCTATTTAATGTGCACCTATCCCTGTTTTTAAAGGATTTGGTAGATTAAGGTACTAGTAGCTGACAGCTTACTTTGGTTAGAATACTAAAAAGAAAGGAGAGGAACAGGCTGCCTTTTAGCCAACCTGATGGAAGGAAGAACAGATCTTCCCTTCTTAATAATAAAAGGAAGAATGATTTTACAAAGCTACTATTTTGGCTAGGATATTGATGTGAGTACTCTGCCATGCTACCTGTTCTTGTGGTTTGAATGTTGCTAATATTTACTTTTTGCACCTGGTTTGCTTAGGATATAAAGGTAAACATTCTGACATGTTGCCTATACCTGGCAGTTTGCATGTTTTGTTAATATTTGTCGGTTGCCCTTATCTGGCATGAGTAATAGCTCTTCTGTGTTATCAGTTGGTTTGCAATAACATCTAGTTGTGCTGTCTATGCTGGTGTCTTTATTGTGCTGGGCTTGAGGTTCAGGGACAAATGGAGTTTGTCCTGCAGACTTTTTTGTTTCTATCTCCTGCCAAGGTGAAGACAAAGCTGGTAGCTATGTCACTGATTGTTTCTATGGTAACTAGAGGTGGAGAATCAGGTAGATGATAAACCCCAGGACAGTAAGTACGATATCTGTATATAGAGGATGTGAAGGCATAGGAATATATATTGACAGAGAAAGGTAACCACAGCCTCTCTGGCTCTGCGGTTAGAAGCTTACCATCCCACCCCATCTTGCTGCAGTGATGGTTATAATTTGTTTAGAAGGAGAAGATATCTTCACTACTAATAAGTAGGAAAGTCCTTCTCTCCTTCCTTCCAGCTGGGTTTATTCTGAGTGAATGGTGGCTTACTTTGCCTGTCGAGGGGTTGGTTGCTCTTTATTGAGCATAGTTATAACATTGCTATTTTAGCTAGGATATGGAAGATAGAGTTCTGCATTGCTATCTATACTTGGTGGTTTGAATATTTTGTTAATATTTGTTGACTGTTCTTATCTGAATTGAATAGTGATTCGTCTGTTACAGTTGATTTGCAATAACATTGTGTTAGACATGGGATCTGGAGACAAATGGAGTTTGCATTTTGTCCCTGAATTCCAGATAAGGGGAGAGAGAGGACCTGGTAGTTATATCCTTGGTTGCTTCTAAAGTAGCTAGAGGGAGTGGGGGAGTAAGCATAGAATTAGGGAATCAGGTACATCATAGTTCTCTGGGTAGGAAGAGAGGTATCTGGAGTTAGGGAACGGGAAGAGCCCAGTATATATGACAGGATTAACCCTACAAGGCCGGTGTCTTCTTTTCAGGGGAAACGTGAGGTAGTATTGATACTAACTAGGGGAAATTTTGGCAGGACACAATGGAATGTACCCTGCTCTTACTCACAATAATTATCATGTGGTCTTTTACATCCAACTCAGCTACCTCCAACTCAGGCAGATGGGAACCTCAGTTTAATGTCTCATCTGAATGACAGCACACTCAGGAGTGGCCAGGACTTTTGTTTCTAGTGGCAGAAGAGAAATGCATCTACAGCTTTCTAGACAAGAGGTAAGTTTACCCTCTTTCAGAAATGCAATAATCAGTATAAGTACAGATAAAATAAAATTGGCTTTTTTGAGAACATGGTTGGAACACTCCCCATTGAATCACTTCTGTAACATCTGGATCAAGAAAACAAAGTCATTTAAGCAGAAATGATTTGATGTCACAGCGGCTCAAATGGCTCTAATATTGCACTCACACTCTGCTGCCTAAGCATTACTGAATTTCGGAGGCTGATTCACACCTCTACTTCAGCGCTGATCCTGCACCATACCAGTCTGCACCTGGAAAAGCCACTCACTTTGACTCACATTAGCTATGGCTTTGAACTAAGCAACTCACTAAGTGAAACTTGGCCTCAAGAGCATGCAGGAAATGCAGTGTTATGCTAGGCTATGGGCCTACACCACCACCCACTACTAAGAATACACTTTGCACTGAACACCCACAAATCAGAATTTTGGGCTTAGCTTCTCAGGCCCCTTTTTCACTTCCGGCTGGAGTCAGACCTTCTCATTATTCTCTTCTCTGAAGTAACTGCACTTTAAGAGTTTTTCACACACACACACACACACACACACACACACACACACACACACACACACACACACACACACACACACAAATACACACAAAATACCCTACAGAGAAGGTAGGTAATATTTCCCAAAACTACATCTTTGTGTCTGGCTCAATGTAGATCACTGACTACCAAACTGGTGAACTTCAGTGACAATCCTTCTCTTGAGAAATGAGCCAGTTAACTATATACACAAATGGTAATGTAGAGCAGGGCAGTTTGGCCAAGAAGAAGAGGCTGCTAGCAGCTAGTCACCAGTCAGAGTATGTACCCTTTTATTAATTAATAAATAATTTGCTAAATAAATCACTATCAAACTTTTAAAGGTAAATAAATATAATTACATTACTTAAAAAAAGAAGACGTTTGATAATGCACTTAAAAGTTAAATATGTAAAGAATTATACAATAGCAAGGGTGAAGCAAAAATAACCAGTTTGAGCAAATAGATGCATAAAAAGAAGAATCTGTTGAACTAAATATTTCTTAAACGTATAAAACTGAAAGAGTTATTGGGACCTATCTGCATGGTTTGAATTTTAAGCATATAACAGGCAAAGACACAAATGTAGAAAGATACTCACTGGTACAGAGTAAAAAGCTAGTTGCTACTCATCGAAGTCTTGAGTTACACTCCTACAAACTGCAAAATGATGGCTGCCAGTTCAACCGTCTTTGGAGAGAGGTCAGTACATCTGACCCCTGGAGGGCTGTCTTGTATTGGATCCACAATGGGAGACATGTTATTAGCATTCTTTCAAAACCTTCTCCCATCAGTGATCCATAGCCCACTGTTTTTCTAGAAATTTCCACGAGGTAATATTAGCCTTGGAAAATAACGTTTCTGTCCAGTTTTAGTTGATATTTTTTTCTGCCTGGCTATCAACCTCCACACAGGAACAAAAGATGAAGGAAATTGCAGATCTACCACAAACAATTATCTACTCAGTGAAGCTGCCCTTCCCTGAATGAGAAACTCATAGTTCTCAGCTTTGAAAACCTGAGGGCATGATCTGAATTTTCAGCCCATACAAGGCAGAAACACAAATGCATAAAAAACACATTGGTAGAAAGCAGAAAGCTCATCCCTACTCATCAAAGTTCATTAAGTATCAGACTTCCTGATCAGATGTTCTAACCAAATATATTACATCTTTACATATAGGTTTCCATTGCCAGAAAATAGGGCAGAACAATTATATTATTAAAGCTATTCCCTGGTAAACATGGGTTATAAAGAAGTTTAATTGGCTATTTTCATGATCCCATGCATGCCTGTCACCCTCATGTGAAGTTAATATGTAGCAGTCATTATTCAACATTTCCAAAGATTATGAAAATGTATGACACACCAATTGTTCTGCTACTAAGGAACTTAAAATACTGGTTTTCAGACGTGTTACATGATGTGCTTGTTTCAGATAATGGTCCATAATATACAAGTATGGAGTTCAAGAGATTTTTCAGAGCAATGGGAAATATAACATGCAATTTCTACCCTAAGCTATACCTAGTCCAGGCAATGTTAACACAATTCAAACCACAATGGAAGCTGAGAGCATTAACAATAACTTATACACAGATGTACGTCTATATTTGCTGGAATATAGAAATACTCATTTTTGATGTATGTATACAGCACCTTCTTGTCTGTTGATAGTTTGCAGATTAAATGGTACATTTCCTGTCTCTGCTTCCTTGCCTCAGCCTGAAAGTATGATTTCAGTACAAAAGACTGAAAGCAGACTGGTACAGGCAAAAGTATACTACAACAAAAGAGCAAGACACACATCTGCAAAACAGCAGTTCAAACTGAGAGCCCAGTAAAGTTCTACAGAAAAGCAACATGAAGGTAGTTGCTGTTGTTTAGGGGAGTGAACAGGAGAAATCAGTTGTTGATTGCATTGAAGATAGAAAGATACTAAGAAGAAACTGGAGACATTTGTTCAAAATGAATGTGCTCCAAAGAGTGCAAGAATTGTATGCAAAAAGTTTCCAGGCAAGAAGTTTGTTACAAAAGTGTGCAGACAGTTATAAAATAAAGATTCTACAGAGGGATTTCCCAAATCAGCAGTAGATGTTGAGCAGTAGTAGATGTTCTTGATATCTAAACTCCCCAAAAATTGTACAACACAGTGCATACCATAGTGATAATGCATTAAACCATCTACAATATTGTATTTTGCTAGTTTGTATAATATACATTGTCATATTAATGTGATCCTTATGATCCTCACATACTGTGTACATTGTGTATAAACTGAATGTTTTGAATTTACTTCATAAATGTAGATATTTAATTAATTATCTATAATGCCTTTTGACCTGGGTTGTCGATGAAAAGAGTCCTCAGACCAGCATACCTATCCAGTTAATACATGGAAATGAATTATTAAGCAATCGATTAATAAATATATTATCCAAAAACTGTTAATCTGGATCCAGTGCTTCATGTCAACTTGTCTGAAGAGGACATTCCAGTTATTCTGCCCAGTGCATCAACAGCAAAAGTATAGACGGCATATAGACGACAGACTGTCCCAGATTGCTCGAGGATGGTAGAGTACACAAAAGAAAAGCTAGCAAAATATTTATATTATATATATATATATATATATATATATATATATATATATATATATTTATAAATGTGCTACTGAATATTGTACGAAAGTGTTCCAGCTTTCTACAGGAAAGACGGTATTACAGTATAAGACAAAATTAGTTTCAAAATGTGGCTGCATACTGTAACAATTTGTGCTTGTCTACAGTATTGAAATGCACAGGGTGTCCAACCTTTAAACAATGCCATTGAGTGAACAGAAATGGTCTTGCTGTACATATAAAATATATCATATAGTTAACTTTGCATGTTGCTCTGGTTTACTGTCACAGTTGACCTCCTAAGAGGAATCTTACTGTAGGTGCAGACAATGTAATATAGTTCTAAGTCAGTGGTGTACCTAATATTTGCCTTAAACTTCTAATGACATTGGATGAGCCAAGGCAAGGGGTTCTCTAATCTACATCACAGTTAACTCCAAGGATAGGATAACATCTTTGTGCAGTCAGAGTATGCCTTGATGGAGACTGGGTTATATATATATATATATATATATATATATATATATATATATATATATCTGGATCTACCTGACAACATTGTCATGCTAGCTCAGAACACCGACAACGACTCAGAAGATCGACAAGTCAGAAGACCGACGGAGGAAAACACTGACGCCTTTGAGAACACTGAGATGGGGAAAGGATGTAGACCAGTATCTCTCCTGTGGTCCATTTGCAGGGTCATTGTGAGCATCTTTCCCATGAATCAACTAAGGAGGATCTGGGAGGGAGGAGTGATTGTCTAGTTGGGTTAGGAAGGAGGTCAGTAGCAAGTTGGTAAATAAGGATCAATATAGAAGATGAGATGAAAAATTAAAATAAACTGAAGCATTACTCTAATGTATCAGTTAAAGTATTTGCATATTACCTTACTCTTGGTTGTGGCAAATGTGAAAGTTTAAAACATAAAAAATTCAGTTTGAAATCACTCTAGTGTTGTTTCTGTTTGTGCATTTCTGATGACTCAGCATGTTTGTGTTTTTTTTTTTGTTTGTTTGTTTTATGTTTTTTACAATTATGCAGCCATGGAGTTAGTGCATATAAGTAAGGAGGTGTAGAGTGGAGGGGATGTTTACCCCTCTTCAAAAAGTTTTTTTTTTCTTTATAGGTCACATTAGTCTGAAGCTTCATCAAGTTAGCTTTGTTTGGTTGAAGGATCAGTGAATTTAGAATTTAAAAATGTTAGAGCAGGGGTGTCTAATCTTTTGGCTTGCTGGGGCCGCATTGAGTTAACAGAAATGGTCTTGGGGCCACATATAAAATATATCATATAGTTAACTCTGTTGTCGGTGACCACAGTTGACCCCCTGGCTGTACTGTAGGTGCATTTGAACAATGAATAAATGTAATAAATGCCTAATATTTGCCTTAAAATTCTAATTCTCATTCTAATTCTAATTCTCTAATCTATCAGTTAACTCTAACATCTTTGTTAATATCTATATCTATATAAATATATATATATATATATAAATATATATATATATATATATATATATATATATATATATATATATATATATATATATATATATTTTTTTTTTTTTACAAATAAACAGATATTCACTACAGCACTAGCATTTCTCACTGGGAAAACCATTCCAGCACTCCAACAACGTAAAATGTCAACATCAGCAGTCCTACAATACTATAATCCACAAAAATAACCCAACAAATTTGCAATAAAGCTAAGAATTCACATTACTGACTTAATAAAACAATTCTGAATAAGCTACAAGAGGGTCTCACCCAAACAAATAACTGGTGCCAGAAATATGACCTCAAGCTAAATGCCAAAAAATGCATCATCTTCTCCTTTGAGGAGAGTGATGTCCCCACAAATTATCACATTAATAACAATGTTGTAAGCACGCAATAAGTCGTATGGTACTTGGGCACCCAGATTGATAGAAACCTGACTTTTGACCACCATGTTGTCTCTGTTGTAAGGAAAGCTTTTTACATGGCCCACTTCATTAGTAAGGGTATCTCATCCAGGGACAAGGCGGTCATAATATCCCTGTATTCTTCCTTTACAAGAGCCATTATTGAGTGCAATGCCCCTTTTGGCATGTGCCTCAGCAAAACACCCTGCCAAAAGAAAGACTACAATCATTTCTGACAAAAAAGGTCAAAGGACTAAGTTCACTTAGTTATCCAAACAGACTAAAAAGCTTCTTGCTTTCCTCTGTCTCACACTGGCCCCTATAAATGTCATCATTGGCTTGCTTTCCAGGCTAAGAAAGATCCTGCCTTAAGAGACTTCCTCTACCTCAGAAATACTGGTTATACTTAAAACGCTCACTACAAAGACCACAGCCTTCACTGCAACATAAACTAGCCACTTTTTATGGACAGGTTCTTGACACAAAAACCTTCAACTTCTGTAAAAAGCTCTTCTCATTATCAAACAGTGTAGTTCAGCAACACGATGGCTGGATGGATAGCTATAAATGTAGTCCTTGGGTAAGTAACATAGCCTTCATCAAACCAGATGGAAAATCCACATACTAACCTTGCCCAGCTGGATGGCTAAGATCTAATATTGGTTACTCAAATCTAGTTGCCCAAGAAGAGGGGCATGTTTAACTAAGAATTCTATTTGCAAAATTATATTCAGCTATGTACAAACAGCTTTCTCCTAAAAACTTAACTCATTGATATTTGCCTTGCTGTAATTATAACTGTAAAAAAATGTTTTTAAGTTTATTCTGTACCTCAATGATTCTCACTGTTATGAAATGTAATCTCTGCCATATTGTATGAGTACTACATCCATAATTTGCTGTCTCTCTCTCTCTCTCTCTCTCATGTATTGTATTATATTGTTTTGTGTTATTTTTGGAGCTTTTCTCCCCGGGCCTCCGCTGAAAATGGACCTATGCCCAGTCGGACTTTCCTGGTAAACAAATGTAAAATAAAGTAAAATAAATAAAAATAAACTTCCTTCCAATCTAAAGCCATTTGACAGACATTTTAATTTGTGCAGAAGTTACTCACAGACTGACAGTTTACTGAGCTGTAATACTGACCTTCGCTTTTGAAAAAAGTGGTTGGGAGGGTGGCCTAATGGTTAAGGTGTTTTCCTTACAAACACAAAGTGCAGGGTTTGAGTCTCACAAGGGATAATTGGCTAGGCTTAAAATAGCTCGCAAGGGCAGTTAGCTTAGTACTTACCTATGAACAAATTCTCAGACTTTCTCAATAGCTCCAAGTGTAGAGAGCATTATATATTTATTTATTTTTGAAAAACATCTTTAAAACTGTTAAATTGATTACTCACCCAGAAACACAGAAAAGTTATTGTGATTATGTAAACCACAGACTGCTGCAAGAAATCAAAGTCACATTAGCACTCTATGCTTATGTCCGAACAGATGAATCATACCTGTCAATTCGAAAAGAAGTAAAGTAGCCTAATAAGAAGGTTATTTGCAAGGTTACATGGCAGTTTATATTAGAAATAAGCAGAGATATTAAAAAGGATCTGTTTTTCATAATTATGCCGAAAAGTCTTCCAAGGTAAATACAACTTCTGATTTAGTATGGAACCATACCTCTCAACCTTAGAGCAAGAAATCTAGACAAAGCAAAAAATAAAAGTGGGACACATGCCCAAAAATAGTTATGCATCACAGACACCATTGAAACAACTGTAGCTGCAAACATTATACATCACTTATAATCTTTCTGTCCCATTATTGTCAGTTAAACATTATATGGCTCATTCAGTCCTGCCTTCTTTTGCATCAAAGAAAACCATGCTTTGAAATGACAAATGCATTAAAAATAATAAATAAAACATATTGCATCAACATCCTGCAACTTCCTACCTGCAAGTAACCACAGAGCTTTCACTGAAACTAGGGCTGCTTGTTTCCCCAGAATGACAGCTCTCCCTAATCAAGTCTAATGGTATACAATCTACCAGTATCTGGATTACCTGAAATAAATTAAATTATGGCCTGTAAATTGAAAGTACACTTTGTTTAATTAAACTAAACACACTTACTATATTTTTTCAGTAACATCCCAATATCCATTTCCAGGTCACTTTACAAGACATTGGCAGTGGTAGACTTGGCATCCTTCAGAACCCCACAGGCCCACGCTAATACATTGTCCATTAAATGTAACTATCCATCCACTGTAAATGGCAAGAAGCTATGTCTTAAAAAATCTACTTCTGGCATGCGTACCCAAGTATTAGGTTTTGAAACAAAGAAACATATTCTCCACAGTCTGTAAGTCTCTGTCTTTAATAATCATCTACTGTTGCAGCACTCCTAACACTTAAGCACACACATACACACTAAAATCCCCAACATTTAAAAAATGACATTGTGCCCACTTGATTTGCCAGTATTGATGATCCACCAAAGCTATGCTTACTGTTGTCCAATCTACCACTGCTTAGAACCCACCAATGAAAAAAACAGTACTAGGTGCTTTTTTTGTTTGTCTGAAAAAACAATACAACTTTATACGCAGCAGTCTCACATAGTCAGTCCACTACTGACCCATTAACCCTAGGCTGCTGTCTCATTCTTACTCCCTGGAACTACATTACCTTGGATGACTACTTTTATTTCCTAAGCAAAAGACATAAATTGGAAGATGAGGCAAAAATCCAGACATTCTTTGAAAATCCATACAGTTAAGTGGTATGAGTTCATGTTCAATACACCACTCTCCCTGTCAGGAAAGCCACAATTTAATGAAAGTGTACTCTTAATGTATGATATATTTGAGAGCTAACTTGTTTGTGTTCAGTAGGTAGACTGATCATTGTTAGCCTCTTTGTGCATGCGTCTCTCTCTATCATGCACACATATACACACATACACACACACTCTTCTTCTACTTTCACACACACAATTCTGCTTTCATGTATGCACTCACTCACTCCGTACTTACCTATTAACACAGGTAATTGCTGTCCCTTTCAAAGGCAACAGCGGCAAATCCATACATGAGTCCCTCTTCAGCGAGAACACACATACTGATTGTTCGGCGCAAAATAATGGAGTAAACACACTGACCCTTTTTTGGTTCAAAAACAAAACTAGAAGGGTGCTTTGGCGCATGCGCACACCGACATTAGTGTTACAGGTCACTGGAGCAAAAAACACAAAACAAAAAAAGTGTTTTGGAGCATGCGTACATCCATGTTGCAGTTAGAGGTTGAGGGCCGCATGGAAGAGCTCTGAGGGCCGCATGCGGCCCGCGGGCCGCAGGTTGGACATGTCTATTAGAGGGAGCTGTGATTAATGGCATCTTTTAAAACAGCATAGTCTGAAGTCACACCTCTCAACTGTACAGATTTTTGCAGAATATCCAGATTTTTGCCTCATATTTTTCATCTGTTTTTCATAAATATTTGGTTTTCTGTCAAATTAGTGGCAAATCATTAATGTCCAAAGTTAGAAAATGACAGACATTTGAACTTCAGACTTCATACCTTTCAGAAAATTCTTGCTAATGCAAAATCTGTTATTCTATCGACTTTCTAAGTTTGTAAGAGCAATATTTAAAAACTGTCCCTATTTTTTATCCTCTGTCCCAATTTATTTATGGCTTTGTCCAGATTTCTTGCACTAAGAGGTTGAGTGGTATGCCTGAAGTACATTCTGATGAAGCTGGGCCTGTACAGCCACTGGTCTCTGTTTCATTCTATCAGCTATCCTAAAATATTATGTGTTACAAGGATATACACACCACCTTTGCAGGATATTGTGTTCATGTTTAACTAGTATATAGTGAACTGAGAACAGCACGCAAGTTTCCAACTTAAACTAGTATGAGCACCCCCCCCCCATCTAATTTCCTGTATCTAACCTGTATTTCCCACCTGTTTCTAAGGTACTGAGCTATGCATGTTGTGTTTCCTACTGATTCTTTTGTAGTTTAGATTACTTATTAATGCTGCTGAATTATTTAGTGTTTCTCTTTAACTCCAGGTTAGACAATGATTAAAATACTAAAGAAGTTCAGCACTTCCAGCCAACAAAAGAGAAGAAATACAAAAGAAGAAAACCAGAACTGCAGGTACCTTTTCTACTTTTACTGTGAACATTTAGAGCTGGAAGGAAAGCTCTGAAAAACTGAAACTGTGAAATGTTGCAAATGAATTAATGAATTAAAAGAAATGGAGTTACCTTTTTCTGTATTTGTGCAGTTGAATCCTACAGACCTTGTTCAGTGTCACCTGCACCTACTATATTTCAGAGAACTATAAAAAGTTTATTACATGTCGCATGTTGCTATACTTATGGATTACATCAGTCACTAAATATATTTGGTTGATACCATAGCTACTAGGGTTACACTAGGAGAACATCTGTAGAATATAGACAAAACAACTGAAAGAATAATGGACTGTTTTGAATTTTAAAAAATATATGTTTTCGAAAAATTACAATACTTAGATCATGAAGTAGTTGCACATGGTTCATACTCAACAGATGCTAAAATAAAAGTCATTGTAAAGGCATCATTCCTTAGATATGCTCCTGAGATACATTTATATTTGTAATACTATTCTCCATGTAGCTATTACTGACAGTTCATATAATTACAAAATTAATAATATAATACAGTGAGTTCAAGAATGGTTGTGGGGTAAAACACAGAATTTGAGATTCTGATACTGTTTTTTTTTCCCATTTGCATAACCCCAGCTGATCAGCTGCCCAGCTGCAACATTTTACCTGAAGTAATATCTCCTGAGGTTAGGACTAATTAAGCAAAGGGCTGGGAAGGGAAAGAAGAGCAGAGCTGTCATCAGCATCACATATGCTGGCCCTGCATGCCACAGATTTTTTTCTATGCCCTAAGTGGGCAGAATCATGACATCACAAACACATTGCCACACATAATGTCAGTTAGCTGCAGTACTCCCTCAAATGCTGACATTAACAGCAACCTGACTCATGATTATGGCAGCATCCCTATCACCTGAAATGTTTCCTTATCACAGGTAGTAAGCCATCTCTGTTTCCTTCAGTGGGCTTGTTGGCAAAGTCACTCTTTCCCACCCCTCCTTCCCTGGCTTCTCCAGTGCCAGATTCACTAGCTGAACTCGAGCCAGATGGGTCATATTCAGGGTTCCATCCCTCTATGTCACAGAGATGGGATTCTGATATTCTTCTTTTGATGTGGTACACATAACAAGTGAGGTATTAGTACTGGGTCCTCTTGCTTAATAGATGTCCCTTACAAATATAAAGCCTACTAGAAGCCGCTAGCTAACCATATTTGATGATGACCGCATGACAGGAGATTATGTGACTTCTAAGAAGAAAAGGCATATAATGGCAAGATATTCAATATATACGTGATGTGTTATAATTCAACATCAAAAATGTTTTATCTCATACTTGTGGTAGGAAGAATATATTTTTATATAGTGGGAGAAACTTTAATTTCAGCTGATAACAAAGTTGAAGATCTAGACACTATGGTGGAGCTAAAATTCATCTTCAACTATAATGTGCATTCCTTAGTTCAAAAAGTATTTGAGTTATTCAACTGACACAAAGGGAATTATTAAAAGGTATTTGTGCTGCCTCTGCATATCAAAATTTAGATATGCATTGGAGGACATTGTGGCCTTTTTGACATGCTGCACTGAGCAACTTGTCCATCTTGAAAGGTTAGAACACTGTTTTTATAAAAAATACCACAGATCTGCAAACAGAGAGTTATAACTTTAGACCAAAATGTGTTATATTTGAGCTCCATTTCATACAGATATTTTTCAGGCAACTTATGTTTGGCCACCAGCTGTATTAAGGATGTCTTATTAAACATAGCAAGAATCATGAAAGAGGCTTGCCTTAGTTTAAAATACTAGTAATGCCAAGGCTGATACAGTTGTCATCTAAAAAAATCCACTTACTTTTTTTCAACAGTGCATCCTTCATTACACATTTTGACTATTACTTGGATGATTATATGGGTCACAGAAAATTCAGGCAAGGGATGCTAGCAGATAACTTTTGCATTTTGAGGAGTCCATAAACTTACAAATAGAAAGGGTTTACTTTTATGTCCTTAAATCCAGTTAATGAACTCCCTGTTTTTCTAATCACAGTGTCCCGCTATCCCAGTTATTTACCTCAAATAAAAATACAACAGCTTATTTTGAAGTGCCATGGGGCTGCACAGCCTGATGTTGGAGCTCTGACTCAATATCCCTGATCTCTAAATATAGTATTCCCAGGGTTGTACCAACATGGAAAAAATGCAATTTCAGATTCAATTTATTTTTATTATAGAGCTTACTCCCTAAGCTCTTTGCAGACAGAAGAAACAAAGTATATGACAGGTAGTACAATACCGTGATAGACGTATACATTTACAGGACTGTAATGTTACTAAGTCGCCTATACATTAAGCAATGCCATCAGTATGTCAGCACACTGGAACATTCCACGTAGCAGCTAAAAAAATCACATTGCACATTTCCATCCAATTAAAATTCCTATTCAAATAAATGTATACGGCCAAAGTTATAGATTCTAAATATTAGTTTACCTGTAAGTCTAAACATGTTGTTTAGTAAGCACATTGTGATACCTGTGAAACATTCTATGTTGGTTAAGACCAACATAATACTTTTGGAGAGGATCTATGAGAATGTAATAGCAATTAAAAGTAGACACTCAAATAGTGCTCTGACTACACATGCATTATTATGTACATCATTTAAAACATTTATTTTTTTTGTATTGGATACATTATACGATGTATGTTGACGGGGTGATCTTAACAGTATGTTAGAGTGCAAGAAAGTATGGTGGCAGATCACTTTGGATGCAGATAGATGTCCCGGATTTAAGGAATGCATTAACATTAAATGTTTTTTAAAATTTTTAAATTTGAATTAATATTTTATAGTCTTGTGTGTCTTTGTTATTGTGTAGTTTTATATCCTTAAAAAATGAAGTGAGTGATTAATTGATTTGTTAGCTGTTTTGATTGGCTCTTCATGAGCAAGTGCTACATGTGTTGTTCTTTAAATGTATTATGCTGTTTTAGTTTGGGTTGATCTGAAGAAGTTCTTGTTGTGATTAATAAAGAACAAAAGCACTTATCAATTATTTTGTCTTTTATTTCATTTAAGGCGTCTGTCTGTACACTGTCTTGATGGAATTTTGCGGTTTTTTTTTAGTTTTAGTTTTTCATTACTGCCTTGTACTGAAAAACTAAAAAAAAAAAAAAAAAAAACCCGCCTTGTACTGTGGTGGTGGTGCTGCGGTAGCGTTGTCGCCTCATAGCAAGACGTTGTCCCGTTCGATTCTCAACTAGAGCATCTTCTGTGTGGAGGCATATGTGAATGGGGCATGCCTTTGTTGAAGGTTGTGCATCAGGGCTGGTAACCCGGTACATAAAAATCCACTACCAATCATTAGCGGACCGGAGTTCCGCTGTGGCGACCCCTAACTGGGAAAAGCCGAAAGACACAAACAATTAGTGCCTTGTACTCTGGACTGTTTTATTTTCAATAAATGTATGTCTGGAGAGCAGTTTAAAATTCTTAAAGAATGATTTATTCAAGACTCAAAAAACAGTAAGCAGTCCATACTTTGTGCAACATAATTATCTGAGTCACTGCAGCCAGTCAACATTTTACGCCACAGTATACAAAGCTGGAAAGTTGCAAGAGTTAGAAAGTTGCAAAAAAATTTAAAAGTCAGCATTTCTGTCATCTAAGTGGAGAAGTACCTTACATATTTGCCATATAATTCCCTGTAAATATGGCATAGCTGAAGCAACACACAGCATGAAAATATTCACAGCTTTTAGGAACAAAGTATCCCCGAAAACAAACTCTGGAACAGGGAGCTCCCATAATAATGATATGAGTTCATAACTGATATACTCAGATGAAACAAACAGCAGTGCTTTGCCTTTGCTGCCCTCAAGCTCTGTCAGTGAACGACAACTTGCAGTCAAGGTGATGTGAGCACAACAATCCATCCCAGTTCTTTCCATTCACTCAACCATCAAGCAAAAAGCTTGCACAATGCTCATGCACTAACAGTCCACCAGAGTTATTAAATTAGAAAATTCAAAGTAATGGCAACTACATAACAAAATTAAAGAAATCAAAATAGTATCTATTGGCAGCCATCTTCAGATGTGCACAATCTAAATAAATGTACTTCCCTTTTCTCAAAGTTGTTCAACATTAGATGTGGTATATTTACAGGTTGGAATGTAAAAGACAGACCTCAAACATTAGGGGTGTAGGATGATGTAGTTCTTTTGCAAAAATGTGTTCAAGTGGGTCTCTATTTGGCTTTTTTTAATGTTTTTATCAGAATGAGAAAAAGAGGGATGTGCTTGAAGGAAGCCATTCTGTTTTTAATGGATCTATGGCTTTAAAATGATACAGAACTCAGTGGCTCCTGCCTTGGCAAAAGAAAAAAAAAACATTGAGTATCATGGTAGCTGAAAAAAAAATGGTTAAAGCATTTATGCAGAGAGCAAGCCTCTCCTGCACCCTCCACACCCACACATTTCTGTAACACCCCCGCATTTCTATAACAGCCCCACATTTCTATATGGTTGGTAATACAACAACAAGCAGAAGTATACCTCAGCGATGAGAAATACCCCAGAACCCAAATGTCAATTACACAGTGAATTTGCAGGCCCCTTTCAAGGATAGACTTTCTCATTTTTGTTTATTCGTTTTCTAAATCACTAGGGGTCAGCTCAGTTGCCTCAGCAACGTCACACACAGTTACACAGATACTGAGGAAGTTGTCTGGCATGTATGATTTACCAGGCACAAAGGTATTAAACAGTGATCTGATCTGCAATTCACTTCTGATGAATCCCCAGTATTCTTACTGTGTAATCCAACTGTGTAATCTAATCTGTAATACCAAGATTGCCCCTTCCATTTTGCTTTTAATGGCCAAGTTGAACATATGATAATGATACAGTTAAGAAGTTCTGCTTTCACTGACTAGAAACTAATGTTGGCAAAATGTTTGCTGCAGCAAAATATAACCCCTTGTGCTATTACAGGTTGCAGTCTAGCAGAGTTTCTGATGAACAGGAGAGTTAAAACATGTTTGGATCAATTTATCCCTGACTTAGTGCCTGACTTACTACCATAAACAAAAGTATTAGTTTTACTGACATCTAAATAAATCAGGGCAGTATTTGAAAGCAGGTGATTACATGTTGGAAACAATGCCATGGCAACCTTCATAAAGGCACTGGGGTTGATGTCTTACTGGGTAAAGGTATCAGATGGTCTAGTGCAGCGGGTAAGCAGTGGTGCAGTGGTACTCCAGTTCGATTCTTGGCTGGGGTGCCTTCTGTGTTTGGATGTTCTCCCTGCGTTTGTGTGGATTTCCTCCGGGTACTCCGGTTTCCTCCCACATTCAAAAGACATGCGACTGGAGCACTTCTCCCTGGGCCTCCACTGAAAATAGGCTCTGTGGAGCCTAGTCGGACTTTCCCGGTCAACAAATGTTAAATAAATAAATTAAATAAATAAATAAATAAATAAATAGTCATTTACAGGCATGTTGACAAGCTGGGGGGAGGCAAACTGAGATCCCCCTACATCATAAGGACACCAGTGGTCTAGAAACTTCACTAGAATACTGTAAATTGCAATCTGATATGTCATAACATGAAGGAAGTGTTCCAGTGCCACATGAATTCCTTCCCTAAAAGTATCTGGCTGGTACCAGAGCACCCTAAGAGGACAATCTTTCAAATGGCATACTTGTGTGACACTCTTCCATGGCATCAAATACAACTATCGCTTGTATGGGATTAGCTCCTACTACTCCTTGTACATTATGTTTTTTTCTTCTAAGGTCTCACTGCACTACTGCTGATAATGCATACATCACAGAATTTAAGTCTTATGCTTTGCAGTTTACTGCCTTGTGCATCAGTATTTAACAAATACAGTATCCGCTACTTGTAGTGACTGCCCAACAAGAGACAGTAGATACAGACATTTTAGCTTTTTTGCTGAAACAGAAGAGATAATGGAACTGTATCCGATAATCCCAATTCCTGGAATAGCAGTCACATAGCAGTCAATGGACAACCACTGAGGTCTGTTGATTAGAACCCAATCCAGAATGGCATATATGTTGCTTTGAGAATTTGGTCAGGTATGATCTGTAACCAAAGAGCTAAGAAGTTCTTACTAAGCAAATCATTTGCAGCTTCTCTTATTGAGAGTGATGAATTAGGGCCAAGGCGTCTGCTTATATTGCATTTGCCTTTCTTTACAAGGATAACATTTGTCTGAAGAAGCAGTTTTATTTTAACTGAGCTAACTAGTTGTAGACTGCAAACTACAGCTACTGTTATTTTTATATCTCTATCATTCAGTCATTTGCATGCCTCCTAGTTCACAACAGTTCAAGATTAGTGTTTCTAAAACAGGCTACAATCAGGGTGTACTGTAGTCGGATATAGACAAGGAGAAGAACACCATCAGTGGAACATAACTTGGATAACTGGCTCTGGAATTTGCCTATCTTTTATTCATGGGCAGAGAAATTACCTCATCAGATCTGAGTGGACACTTTGTAATTCCATAAATATGAATACTATTAACTGAGACCTATGCTTCATGACAGCAGCAGCATTTATTCTCAATGCACTAAGTATTGAATGTGTTTATCTGAGAGTCTTTGTACATTTTGCATAAATACCATATTGAAACAGAACATGATTTAGCTCATCAACACCCACAAATAATCGATAAGACAATTCATTATTTCCTTGCTTTAAGGTAGATGTACACGTTGACAGGAGTTCACCTGTTTGATGTTGTTAAGAGTTGTGCAAATCATAAAACAATAATATAAGGTTGTTAGTCTATAATACTTGTGCAGGTACAGCTCAGAGAGTCATTTAATACTATCGCCATAACTGGTGCTACTGCCATGGAGGAATGGTAATTATAATCGAAGCAAGCTACACTGAATGAATGCCATTTCTTGAAGCAGGGTTTTACTGGTGATATCATATCGTGCTAGAAAACATTAAGGTAAGGAGCTGCTGGCCATGCATACTAGTATGACACATTCACCTGACTTTTGGTAGTGTATGGCAGATTCTAGAAGTATCAATATGTGGTATGAGAGGGTTAAATTGACAACAAAAAGGATTACTGCAAAGCAGGGCAAAACTTTGACTTCTAATGAAGTGTAATACGTGGATAGTAAGTTGTGATTAACACAATATGTGGGGTCTGTTCCAAAAAACAGACGAGGCTTCAAGGAGATGAACCAGCTGCTACCATCACACCTTCATGTGATAGACATTATAAGTCCAGTCTGAAGATCCAAATTATGACCTCATCTGACCTGACCAGAGACAGGGAAATATGTGGAACAAAGCGGTCCAGCTGATGTGATACAGTATAAAAATCTATAGTGAAGTTATGGAGATAAAACTGGTATGGAGCTTAAGTGACTATAGCTACAATACAATAGATGTGTCGGTGTAATTATACAGTCTGCTAAGCAAAGCGACTTCTGGGTGGAGCCTCAGTAACATAAACATTCTTCAAGGTACAGAAAAGGAGCAATGATAAACAGAACTTCTTATTTAGGTGGTTTTACTTCAACACCTCCATGATGTGGCTATTTTCAGAACATTGTTGCTTAAAGGCCCTAGTTGGGCACAATACTAATCATTGTATAAAACACAAAGAAAAAAGAAAATCCACAGAGGTGAGCAGAAAATATTAAAATGAGTAGCTAAATGACAATGACTATAACCAGGATTGATCCACCCATTATAGCAGAAAGAAAGGATCACAAAAGGGATACAGAACTGGGATGGGAATGGGAAAAGGATACAAATTATGGATCCGACAAGGAACTAGGCAAAGAAGTATGATTGATATAATGGTAGTGAGAAAATTACAACCTAAAAAATAATGCTTTTATGCTTGTGGACTACCACATTGGTTTGCTGTTAATGTTCCCATTCTGTTTTGATCTAACTAGGAGAATCATGTTAATGCATTTATCCAGTTGAGAATAGCAATTGTCAACATAAGCATTTGCTCCATCAACATTTTGAGTGTACCGCTATGAATGAGTTTGGAGACATCATCATTGTATTTTAAAAGGTCTGTATGTTTGAAGGGATTTTGGCAGAGAATGTTATCCATTTGTGATCAGACCTAACAAATGAAGGGAGTACCATGACAATAATACATATAGATGCTAGGACCAAGTCAAGAATATGTCATGCCCATTGGGTTCTTTGAGAAGTTGGTCTAATGAATTCCCGTTTATGAAGTCTAAGAAGTTTTGTTCATGTACTCCATTTAAGGTATAGGTTCCCAATTAATTAATTTGTAATTAAAGTCTACCAGGATGATGTAGCTTCTGGTTACAGGAAGTTCTTCCAGAATATGTAGTAATGAAGGAGGTCCTCTAGAATGCTACAGTCTGATAGTTTATCCCATTTAGTGTGATTTGAATCCCCAAAACATCTGTATTTTGGTCTCAAGACAATGAGTTTCCTAACAGATATGGATACACCCTCACAGTTTCTCTCTGATCCAAAGACATAATATGCACAAACCCCAGGTATAATGGAAGTATTGCCTGAGCATTTAAAACAAGTTTCAGTAACAACAAAGACATGAATATGTTCCAAATGCAGCAGCACCTCAAGGTCAGGCAACTTACTGTTTATACTCTTTGCATTGAGCAAAGCCACCTCGATCAGGTCTTGCGCTTGATTTGTTTTACTAGTTAGGGTAGAAGACCCATTAGCTGGATCTTGCCTAAAAAGGGCACTTTGGGAGGCATGAAGTGCTTTTTCCAGTATGCAGAAGCCTTGGAATAAGAGGCGTAATCCATCCTTGGCAAAGTAGTATTGATTGTCGAGCATCTCATCCCATACTGAATCCTCCTGGAATGATATCAGCTATTTAGCCAGTAGTTAAACAATCATCTTTTCTTTGTACTTTGCCATCACTTTTTGGTAAAGGAAGAATTCCACTCAATAATAAGTTTTTCCTGTGTTTGTTTCATGCATGGAGAGCTCTGACATGTCCAACTGCATATCCCTTGGGATTTGTGGACCAGATCGTTTACCTCCACATGGACCACCGCCATGTTATAATTATAGCTGTCTGATTTAAGGTCCATGAAGGACCTTGAAATGTTGGCCATTTTGGCTCCTAAAAGACAACTCAGTGTCACCTTAATATTATCCAGCTTCATGGGAGTAGAATCATTTTGCATGACTATGGAGTCTCCTGTCACTGGTGCATTTTTATTTGTGCCTGCTATGTATGTTAATGCACTTGATTTGTGATAATATACTACAAGATGCCTGGTTGCATCAGTATACATTGTAGTGCTTAGTTTATGCTGGATCTTATTCTTAATGGGCCTTGCAGGCTTGGGCAAGGGCTTTTCGACAGCCTATGATGTACGATTATGAAGAGTGAGTTTGTGTGTAACACTGTGTTAGTGTGCTTACAGGATGTGGTAGATTGTGACAGGGCAACCTACAATTTAGTTAAGTATTTGGCTCTCTCATAAATGGATAGTGTGAAGCTAAGCAATAATTCAATATTAGTGCTAATCAGGCAATTGTTACACTACTTGAGTATACAGACTGCTATGAGTCTGGGAACTAACGTAAAACTAGCTTGTCGACCCTCCATTTTAGTCCAAGGTACAAGAGATAAGGGGCTCTGAAATAGCTTCTTGTTATAAGTGTTTAATGTAAAATAAATCAATGGAGTAAACTGTATTTAGTACTAAAAACTTCTGCTATAGTTATAATTTCTTAAAATCATTACATAGTACAACTTGGGTGAATAGCTCCTGGTTTATAATATTTAATATAAAATAAAAAAATGAAGTTGATAGTATTGAGCACTAAAACTGCTTTTATTGATGTAATTACTTATAATGGTTAATAAAGAGCATCACAACTACTACATTAAAAGACCTAAATTTTGCTTGCGACATAAATAAGACATGTTGGAGAGATGAATATGTTTCACTAAAAATTTCCATTCTCTAGAACAGGCTCATACACCATTTTAAGCAGAGTTCCTCCTTATACCTAATTAAGAGCAACTTGGACCAATGGATAGATAATCGGAAATTCATCCCTGGTCTGACTCCTACATCTCTCATGGACAGAAGCAGTCAGTAAATCGCCTCCTAAATAAATCAAATTTGAGGCTCACATTTAGGTTGTGTGGTAAGGCTTATAAGGGCCCTAGTGATCATTAGCCTAGTATACACCTATGACCCTATGAATGAAGCACTAAAACGTTATGATAAAATAATCTAACCTAACCAGTTTATAAGTACAGTTTAAGGTGCTTCATTTGAACTTGTTCAATATGTAAGGTTCATAGGAGAGTATATGAAAGTGAAATTATATGCGTCCATTGAATACAGTGTTGTGTGGTGATGCACAAAGTGGCACCCAGCACAGTTAAACTGAGAACAGCAACCAAAATAACAAGTGAATAAAACAGCTAGAACTTTAGCCAATAATGTCTACTTCTCAGAAACAGCAGCAATACATTTCCTGCTGCAGAGCAATTGCTACTGTCCCTCTACATCTAATACTGACCAAAACCAGCTAGAAAAATGCAGATATGTTTCAGAATGGAGATACTCATAGAAAACAATCAACTTCACACTAGGGTGATACTTTGTAACACAGTAACATCCAGGCAACTATTATGAACACAGTGAAACAACTTTTAGCCAAACTGAAAAAAAATAACAATATTCAGATAAAACACACTTCAAACAGAAGAATTTATTAAGTGAATTCAAGTGAAAACAGGTACTCCCTGAATTTTTAATGAAAACCCCTCAACATTTTTAGCCCAGCCTGTCCACTCCATGCATGTTCTGGTGCTCCCCCTCTGAGTGAAGGACAGCAGGTTTGAACGATTCCAAGATACAGAATGAGATCCAATCCAATTTATTTTCAAATGTTTAAGTGGGCTCCTTGAGAATTTACAAATAGAAAGTACCACAGCATTCTTATAAGAAATAAACTATCTCATACCATAAAAGTTTCATGGTAAACCAAGTAGAACAAAAATGCAACAGCATATGCAATCAAGCATTAGCTTTCACTTAAAAAAAACTATCATGCAAGCTATGCCAATCTCTAACTACTATATGGTTCACTCAGCATCTCCAACAATTCTATCTGTAAGCTGTCAAAAGCTATAAAAGAGTGGCATGTTTTGTAATTAATATGTGTCCAGCTGCTCACCATTGTCAAATACTAAATAATATTGTTTAATTAAACCTTGAAACAGGATGTTACTGATCAAGTTCATTTCCTATATAAACTTCTGCACAAATAAACTTCGCCATGACTTTAAGTCATGAAGTAAAAATGCAACTTGCATTGTTGGATGGTAGAATTAAAAGCAGCAGTACTTTTCACCCTTTGAACACAATGTATTCTGTTATCAGTGCCAAAGTGGATAGACTAAAGGCTTTCATTATTAGCAGGAAGCAAAAGAAATGTCTGTGAGATTTAACAGCATAAGCAGCTGGACAGGCTTATCCACTGACAAAAATAAATTCTTCTAAGAGACCAGTACACGGTGGTTGTGGTACCTACACAACTGTGGCTTCAGTCTCAAACAAAGTACCTTTGGTCAGCAGTATAGATTCATCTTTATCAGTACAGTCAAGTACTAGTGATAAGGTCAGTGTAGATTCTTCCTCTTCCAGCATCTCCAGCATGTCCTTTTTAGTGAACCCATCAGGACAGATAAGGACACTGAAATGGACAGAGAATACACAGGCCAAGGGGAAGGGGAGAGGGAAAAGCAAAAAGAAGACATGAATTTCCACTTAAATAATTTTTCTCTGTCAGTTGATCATTTATCAGTACTGTTTAAAGGTTTTTCCTTCATTCTGACTAATTCTGTGGATGTCACTAAGCTTCTTGTTGATTTTAAATTATAATATCAGAAAACTCAATCTGACATTTATTATGAATGACATTCCTCAAACAGTCACTAGTAACTATGGTTTAAAGAAAAAAGTACCTTCAATCCGAGCCTCAACACCACCCTACAAGTGCTCAACATCTCATGCGAGGAAGATTTAAGGAACAGACTGCATTATACACCAAAGGTTTATAACCTTTCAAAGAAGGCAAGGACAGCTTTCAATGAGATCTGTAAAAACAAAGATCTCAGAGTCATGTAAGCCGATAAAGGTGGAGTGTTAGTACTTATGAGCACCTCCAATTACAATCAAGCAGTTTTGGATTTGTTACATGATGGCTCCTCTTACTGTGAAGTTACTATGGAAACAGTTGACAACAGTTTTTCCACCATTGGCCAAGTTCTATTTGACCTTTCAGTCAGGGGAAACATAAGAGTATGACACCTTGTGTTTTTTAACTGTGAAATTTTTAAAAATGGCTAAGCTTTTTGGGATGCCAAAGGTGCACAAGAACCACAGCAGACTAGTTTTTAGACCTTTTGTGGCTGCAGCTCATTCTAAGACATAACCTATTTCTATCTTACATTT
Organism: Protopterus annectens; assembly: GCF_019279795.1. NCBI lineage: Eukaryota > Metazoa > Chordata > Ceratodontiformes > Protopteridae > Protopterus > Protopterus annectens. Next base: position 1,553,524,743 of record NC_056735.1, read on the forward strand.
TGAATCCAGTTCTTCAGAGTTCACAATACTATTTATGAGATTTTTGGCACCTTTTGGAATTACTCAATCATTTTTCAGCTAAAGATACATTCATATTTGCTTCTCTTGATGTTGTTTCCCTCTATACCTGTATTCATCAAGAGGGAGGCATTGACCATGGCAGGGAATATCTCAGCAATTACACTTCTTTTGTTCACAATAAGATTTTCACTATCTGTTCATTATTGGACTATAAACTATAGAAACAGATTTCTTTGGTGGTTATGGGAGTGAGAGTTGCCCCAGTCTTTGCCAATTTAGTTATGGCTATGTGGGAGCAGAACTTTCTCAAAGGGCAAAGTTTATCAAAGAACATCCTATTCTGCTGTTGATACGTAGATGATCTGTTTTTACTATGGGACGGAGACTTGGATGATTTTCTTAAGTTTGTGCATTATTTGAATGGAGGCACAGACTTTTTTCAATTTACCATTGGGATTTTTGGTGACAAATTGAATTTCCTGGACATTTCCCTGAGTTACAATGTTGACTTGGAGGTGTTTGATGGTAACATTTTTAGAAAGGACACCTTTGTTAACCAGTACCTCCATAGGGACAGTTTGCACCCCAAGCACATGAAAAGGGTTGTCAAAGGTCAGTTGATCAGAATGAGCAGGCTGACCACTGATGAGTCTGTGTTTTTACAAGAATTTATTAGATTAAGGACATTTTTCATGGATCAAGGTTACGAGCAGTCATGGTGGGAAGTTTTAGAAAAGGAAGTGCTTTTGCTGAGGCAGTCTAAGGCACAACCTATCCTGGCTGGACAACATTCATTTGTCTCCTTACAGCGTATTGACATTTCATTTTCAGATGCATACCAATGTCATCAATTTCAAATGGCTTTTCCCATTCCAATTTCTAACAAAATGTGGCTAATTAAAGACATAATTTCTATGAACTGGAATATTGTCCTTGGGAATGTTGATTTAGCTAAAATTTTGGGTGATAAACCTGCTTTCACCTTTATGAAATCTCACAATTTGACATCATTAATTGAATATGGATATTAAGAGAAACCCTTTGTTTCACAACATGGTTTATTGGGTACCTTCAAATGTGGCCATTGTAAGCAATGCAGGTACATTAGTAACTCTTTTTCCATTCAGTTTAAATACGGTGATAAGGTTGTTTGGGTGAAGGGTTGTTACAATTGTACTTCTAAATATGTGGTGTACACTGATTGCAGTGATTCTTGTTATTGGTTTAATGTAGGAAAGAACATCAGCTGTTTTAATAGAAGAATTTACAAACTTTTGCTAGCTATTAAGAGAAAAGACCTAAACAGCACTTTAGCTATGCACCCAGTAGTTTGCAATGACATCAGAAAGTATACTTTTTCTGTTCTGGATTCAGTTACAGCTGATGTGTATACTAGGGACTATGAGACATTACTTGAATGTTGCGAGTCTATATGGCAGATAAGACTTAAGGCAGATTGATCCCCAGGTCTTAAAGAATTTATCAACATCAAATGTTTTCTAACAATGCAAAATGTGCAATGATTTTATTCGAAGCTTTTCCGTTTTTGTTACTAACTGGGTTCATACATACCATGGTACTTTAAAGTCTTGATTGATTGGACAACACCCACTAGCTTTTCAGGTATCATTGGTGATTGTAAGTCATGTGACTTTTTGCTTCACTTTTAATTGCTGGATGTGTCTTCGTATATATATATTTTCTGAAGAAGTTCTTAAGTAATAAAAAAGAACAAAAGCACTAAATTTTCAAGTCTATAGACCTGCCCTGGTTTTCATTTGGTTTTTGGTTCTTGTTTTGGGTTTTTTACCACTTTTTCTATGTTTTCAGTCATGCACGTCCCAAAGCCTGGAGCTTTATACCACCTATACTGCCCTCCACTTAAATGCTGACTGTAGGATAACACTAAGTGTACAAACTTTGGCATAAGCAAAGTTCATGAACCATTATATTGTATCTTACTTGCAATGTCAACCCCTTCCGTTAAATTGTATTTTCTTTGAAACCCCCCCAATAACTATTTCCCTGTACAGTAGATTTAATTCTAGCCACCATAAACCCATGAGGGTTGGAGAATTGATAGTCAATTTTTTGAAGCAGTCTCTATGTGAAAAAGTGTACAGAAAACAGTAGCTTCTTAATAAAGCAAAAAGAAAATATAACATGCTGCAATGTGAACGTGATGTAAGCCCAAAATGCGCAGGTAAGCAATTTCTCAGCATAAATATCAAATAGCAAATGGAGCTTACCAGCAATAAATGAACAACTGGCGATTAAAAGGCTCTGTGAATGTTGTTTTTTTTTTTTTCATTGTCAGGCTTGTAGCAGGCCCACCTGAGATTTTTATAAGTTATGAAGAAATGAATCCAGGCACTGGGCATTACCAGAGTTAAAATGCTTACACTTAATGCAAAAAAATCTGAGTTTATGGCACTCAGCCTTTCGGGGCTTTCCAGATTTGAAGATAACTGAAACAGAAGCGCAGTTATAAGAGATAGATGGGGAACTTATGTGCAGTATATTATTTCCAGAAAAAGGACATATTACATTACTATAAGCTTTATTAATTAAATTCCTGAAAACAATCTGTAGAAAATTAGCACAGCTGCATGTAAACTGTAGTTCCCATCACACAAGTGTGTGCTAGTTCTTGGACGACTTATGCACCTCCCACTTAGGACTCTGAAACATGAAATCAGTAAGAACTGTACAAATAATAAAGAACTTAATTTTGTATCTAATGTATATAGTATTGCCCAAATGAAACTAGTATATGATTTGTGCTGAATATACCAGTGGGGCCATATCATGCTGAGTTTTAGTTAAAGTGCTCCAGAATCTCTAAAGACAGACTTAAATTCTGTATTCCGGTAGTCAAGCAAAATCCGCCCCTGTATACATGCAATAAGCATCATAAAGCAGAAATGCTTCCACCACAAAACTGACAGGGGCTTTTATACCCTCATTATACCATGTGCACACCTGGTGCTCCAAGCTGGGTTATGAAAAAGTTATTCTTTCATTTATATTACCCGATTATGTGATTCAAGGTCAGGATGGGACAACACCTATCCCATCAGGCAATGGGATTAAGGCAAGAAATAAAATGACACAAATGCACATAATCTCTCTCTCTCTCTCATACACACACACACACACACACACACACACACACACACACACACACACACACACACACACACACACACACACACACACACACACACACACAAACACACACACACACACACACACACACCTAGGGCATTTCAGAATGTCACCAATCCATCAGCTTCATGTTCACTTTTAGCAAAACATATTTTTATTAATAACACATTACTATGAACATACCACTCCAGAATTTCACAGAATGTCCAAATTTTTGTCTCATAAATTTGGTCTGTTCCTCATAAAGTTTGTGGTTTTCTGGCAAATAATTGAGGATTGACATCATCAAATAATAACAGACATTTGAGTTTCAGATTTCATATCCTTCGGAAAATGCATGCGAATGCAAAACATATTATTCTAGCAAAAGTTTATAAGAGCAATATTTAAAATCTGTCCCTAATTTTGGGGCTTTGACCACCCATTATTTTTGGTTTTGTTCAGAATTCTTGCACTAAGATACTGAGCGGTTTAACTTTGAGTGATATAACAGCATCTTTGTTAACCTGGCTTGCTTGGGCAGCTCTGATTAGTTATTGGCTTTTAACTAACCTTTTAGATGTGATTTTATTTATTTTTATTCATTATTTGAATCTTGTTGCAAATTGTAGCTGCACTACTGGTGTTTATTTGTTTGTGCTTCGTAATGCACTTAGCTTTTAAGCACAGTAAAACATTTGAATCTGAATTTGAAAACTGAGCTAGCAAAGATGAGCTGTTACAGAAAAATGAATACCTTGGGCGGAAAGAATGTAAAATAAAAAAACTTAGTGTCCAGGCATAATCATACATATTGCAGTGTTGCTTTCATTTACCACAGGTGTGACAGTCATTTTAAAGATATTTAGAGGATGCCTAGTACTGTAGTATACTCTGATGAACTATTTGAGACATTTCAAACCATTTAGAAAAATCATTGCCCCCCCCCCCCCCCAATCTGGTGTACGTTGTTTAAAAATTCTCAGTTATGGTTATTAATGTCTTGATTGCCTCATGACTGATAATGATCTCTGGATTATTTAGTACTTTTCCCACTGTAAATTTCTTTACTGCTACTTGCTTAGGCAATGACACATACAGTAATTCATTACTGCTTTGCATTTTGTTTTACTTTTGTTTTCTTACTTTCATATATAGTGTTTTAATTAGCCAGATCTGATTGTCATCTTTTTGCCAATTACCTGCTAACCAGGATTAACAGAAAATATCCATAATCCAGGTCCAACTTAATCTAGTTTTACTAGACACATTGCATTCATAGTGTAGACAAAGGCCGCTATGAAATAATCTGCTTCATGGGTCTGATGTTATTTTCAGTAAAACATTATCTGTGCTATAAGCATATGGTTCATACTGAATCGCTGTTTTCTGTATAAACCTGTAAAGTAAAAGTTAAACTACAAAGCTGTATACTATGCAAAGTCAAATGGACAGTGTCACCTTTCCTCATTTAACAGCAGATAACAAGACATCTCCCTTTATGTGAACATAAAAATAAAACAATAATCCTACAATACTAGAACACAGTTTCCAGTGCCATAGCTTACTTCTTCAGACATGCAAGGATTCTACAACCGCATCCATCATTACAGTACTTCCTGTGTTAAACTGTCCTCACACCTACAGCCTGCAATTCCCGCAGTAACTCCCTACAAGGAACAAAGTGTCCTGCCTCCACAGACAAGATACAATGCCCTTCAGCACTTCTATTTTAAACTGGCATTATATCACCGATTTTGCAAAATGTCCATGCTTTTTGGCCTGCTCCTCATAAAATTCCTGGATTTCTGCCAAATCATTATTGACTGTAGTTTAGTAGATAATGAAAAATATTTGAGTTTCACACATCAGAAAATGCATGCTAATTCACAGAATCACAGAATATACAAGGTAACTGGGTCATGCAGCCATTTATGCCTTGCCAGCATGCACTCTTAAATGTTACCTACTTTTTCAAGGAGGTATAGGCCCGTCAGGTTGGGGGTGAATTTATGAAGTCTCATTGAATTGTATAATTCTTTTTAAAGGAAGATAGTGTCTCACATTGCTTGCTCTGGACTTGAAGTTTGTTTCAGAGAAGGGGTAGTAGTTGCATAACAAATCTGTCCCTCCACTTTAATTTGTTTATTTGCTGAAACAGGTTAGGATCTCTGCTCCTACTGTTTAATGGACTGTTTGATTTTTAAGATAAAATAGGTCTTGGACTGCTGGATTACTATGGCCCAAAATATAAGGGACAGATCACTCACTCCTTAGAAGTCTATAGGATACAGAGTGAAACCCTCCAGACTCTCTTGGTAGCTCAGGTTTTTAGACCCATGATCTTTTTTGGCTCGCCAACTGATTAAAATGCCTAGTAATTCACAACCCAAAGGGGATACTGTACTCAATAATGGGCCTGATCAGTGCAAAGTATAGAGGGGTAATGATTACTCTAGTCATAAAAGAGATATCTTTTCAATTAGCTGTGCTTGGCAGAAAGAAATCCTAGACACTGTTACAACGTGATGATCAAGGAGAGGGGAATTATCTACTCATGTTCCAAAAGTCTCTCACAGCATCTTAATTTTGCAGTGGGGTATTTTCTATAATCTAAACTGGTAGGGGAGATTGTTTACTTTATGCAACAATATCATATGTTTTGACATTTGTTTTAGCCTGTTTTCTGAGCCCCGGCTATTGAAATGTATAAGTTCACATTGTGGCTTACGCATATTAGAATGCAATTTGAGTATGACACTCACTTTACAACAATCTGCAAACCTGATTAATCATACAGTCCCACTTTTGGGAATATATTTTCTGGGAGCGTGGTGAATTGGTGGACGTTAAGTATTCCCTGTGGGATGCATTGTTGGAGATTGGTCTGATGAGGGAGATGCTTTTTCTGAGTTATGATACAGAATCGAAATTGCCTAGGCATGGTAAAGCCTTGCTGTGTCTAATAATGGTGGCTGCTAAAAAGGCAATTACTAGAAAATGGAAAGCAAAAACTGAGGGTAATGCTACTCAATGCTAGAAGTCTAAATCTCAAAATACACTCACTCGAGACACTCCTTAAAAGGGAGAGCATCAATATCTGTGCAGTGACTGAGACCTGGTTCAAGGCTCCAGAGAGCACCCCTGCACTACCAGGCCATAACTCATACCACACGTTTCGGTCATGTAACCTGAATGGAAACACCAAAGGTGGAGGTGTGTCCATATTCATTAAGGATATCCACACCTCCAGGCTAGTTGCTCAGCATAATGCATCCAAGGTTATCCAAGTGCAACTAACTCTGGGCAAAACTGCAATCCAAATTGTAGCTTGTTACAGATCCCCCACCATGACCCAGGATTCCCACTCCTCTTTTCTTGGTGTACTGGAAAATATTAGGGTTCAACCAAACACCTTATTAATGGGCGACTTCAACTACCCCACTATTAACTGGGAAAACTACTTGTGTACCAACTCCTTAGCTCAACGCTTTCTGGAATTCATAAACTCTAATGCCTTGGATCAACTTATCCACACCCCCACCAGGGGCAACAATACCCTAGATCTAGTCATTACCAACATGAGTGACCGGTGTTCCACACCTGAAGTCAACTCCTCGTTGGTCCGATCCGACCATAAGCTAATCACCCTTGATATCCACATCCCGCCCCCACCCCCCATTAAGGAAACCACAATAAAAAATTTCTCCAAAGCCAACTTCATGCTTCTTAAGACAGAAGTGGTGAATTTCATGACACCCATGCAGATGGACAATACAATTACAACTGCTGAATCCTACACAAATGCACTATATAAGCACTTACACGAGTCCATGGATCGTGCTATCCCAAACAGAACCAAGACGCTATCCTCCAAAAAAGGAAGCCAATCTGGTGGTCCCCTGCCATAAACAAACTGTACAACAGAAGGAAGAAACTGTTGCAAAAGAGAGTAAAATCCCATGAGTAGAGGAGCTCCCTGATCAGCCTCAGTAAGAAGCTGAGATCCCTTATAAGATCCTCCAAAGCTAGCTACAGAAACAAAATCACCACTAAATCCAAGGACAACCACAAAGCATTCTATAGCTATGTCAAGAATCTTGATGGCAACAACCAGATCTGCTCTGAGTTACAGCACAAAGGCAAGAAAATTACAGAACCAACTGATATTGCCAACATCCTGGCAGATAGGTTCAGTGCTAACTTTACCCCCCTCTCACCCCCTAAAGGACCCATATCTATACAGGAAGAATGCAGAGTCCCTGTAATCTCAACTACACAGGTAAAAACTGCACTCTTTAAAGCCAAAAACACAGCATCCATGGGACTGGACAACATCCCAGGCTCCGTTTTACATGAACTTCAGAATGAACTGGCTCCCCACTTAAGCACCATGTTCAATAATAGCCTTGCATCAAGATTTTTGCCCATTGAATGGCGCACAGCAACAGTTATCCCACTCCACAAAGGGGGAGCCACCACGGATCCTGGGAACTATCAGCCTATTAGCCTGATGAGCCTGGTCTGCAATGCCATGGAACGTATTATCATGGAACTCATAAACAAAGACATTGGTAACCTCCAAACTCTGGATCCCACCCAGTTTTGGTTTCTGAAAGGCAGATCATGCCTCCTGAACCTGATTGACTTCTTTGAGGCAGTCAGCAAAGCCGTAGATGAGGGTAAGGTGGTTCACATAGCCTATCTTGACCTCGCCAAGGCTTTCGACACCACCCCCCATTCTGAAATTATAGCTAAACTCACTAAACTAGGTATAAATCCCTATGTCACAAGATGGGATGCCAACTAACTCACTGACAGAACCCACATTGTAAAAGCTGCAGACTGCAAATCTGACCTCAATGCAGTGACAACTGGGGTACCACAGGATTCTGTCCTGGGACCTCTCCTGTTTGGTATCTACTTCTCTGAAGTACAGGCTAACACAGAAGGCCTCTGGCTAATGAAGTTTGCAGATGACTGCAAACTAGGAGCCATAGTCAAGTCCCCAAATGATGTGGACATCCTACAGAAGGGCCTCACTGAGACAGATGCCTGGTGTCAGAGCCATGGCCTCAAGCTCAATGCCAAAAAGTGCAGTGTCATCCCCTTTGGTAAAAACTCTGTACCCATGAACTACCACATAGGCAGCAATCTACTTAACACCAAATGCATGATAAGATACCTTGGGACCCAGGTGGACAGTAGTCTCTCCTTTGATAGTCACATCGCCACAGTAGTCAGGAAGTCCTTCTACATGGCACACCTCATCATAAAAGAGTTCTCATCCAGGAAAAAAGAGATCATTGTTCCCCCCTACTCGACACTCATTAGACCCATTATACAGTACAACTCCCCTTTTCGAATGTACCTCATAAGACATCTGCAGCAGCTGGAAAGGCCACAGAAGTACCTCACAAAGAGGATTATTGGCCTCAAACAAATGCCCTACACTTACCACCTCAAAAAATTCCAGCTTTACTCAGTAGCATATCGCCTACTCCGAGGTGATCTCTTCCTAACATATAAAGCTATGTCAAACCCAGAGCTGATGGACATGCTACATCTAAAGAAATCCCAATCCCTCCGAGCTACACGCTCTAGGGACCTAAACCTTGTCACCACAATAAACAGGACATGCTGGAGGGATAGATTCCTGTCCCAGAGACTTCCCATACTCTGGAACAGGCTACCCATCTATGTCAAGCAACGTTCTTCATTAGCACTCTTCAAGACAAATCTTGATGAGTGGATGTGAAATAGGAAATACAGCCCGGGGATCACTTCTGTGTCTCTGCTCGACAGTGGCACAAGAAAATAACTTTATTGGGTGGCGTAAGCCATGGAACCTTGTTTGCTAGGCTTACATAGGCCCTTGGGCCCATAGCCTAGTACCTACCTATGAACCTATGAACCTATAAACCAACTATACTAGAAGTAGTGAATATAGTAACAGAGATAAAACAACTGGAACTGAGATCTTTAGAAAAGGGTAGGAGCAAACTACATAGGAAAAAATGGTAATTGTGGGAACAATACATACAAGGGAGGAATGAGGTTTAAAAGGTGGCAGGAGTTAAATGAGCTATGTAATGTTTTAATCAAAAAGACTGGGTAGATTATAAGTGATGTATAATGTTTGCAACTGGGAGTGTGTCATTATGGTTTGCAGGATAAAATGCTTGCAACTAGGATTGTCGGTGTAGTTTGTTTTCATTTATATAAATGTATGATTGCCTATGTAGTAAGTGATGGTTTAATAAAGATATTTCTTGTTTACAAAAAAGGCAGGAATTGAATAATTTATGTAATGTTGCTTAGGTTATATGCTATACAGCAATATATGTGAAGTAAAATGTCTGTTATGCTAACTATACTGTGATTACTTTTATATGAATGTAAATTTGCCGATGTCAGAAGTGATACTTTAATAAAGGTGTCTGAAAAAATATATAATACATAGATTCCCATTTTTTTATTTGAAGATCAAAGAAGTACATGCTGAAAGGCAGCTGTCCTAGTACTAATCCATGAGGTGCCCTACTGGTCACTTTGATGATCTCTGAGGATGTGCCTGTAAACCTCATTCTGTGGCTTCTGTCCTTCAGCCAATTTGCTATTCACCTAATGCAATAAGGGTCACTTTGGAGCACATTTACCTTGCTAATTAAGATAGCATGTGGTATGGTATCAAAAACCTTGGCGAGATCAAGATATGCTGGATGGATAGCATGACCAGAGTCAACACCTTGTGTTACCATGTCAAAAAAATATTCATTAGAAAGTATCTACCCCTTAACAAAGCAAAGCTGCTGGCGGTTAAGATTTATAGCATTTTTAATATTGTAGTTTATCAGGTTGGTTTTGACCCATTCCATGGGCTTGTAAATTAGCTCATTCGGCTTATGGGACTGTAATTTCTGGAGTCTGTGTTGGTGCCTCCCTTGTGCAGTTGCATTACAACTGTTGTATGCCATACCTAAGGGACAAAGCTGTTGGAAAAGCACAGGCTGAACAGCTGTAGGAGCAATGTCCACCAGTGCCCATTTAGTGCTGTTCAGCAGACAGTCTGGTATGTTATCAGGTTCCATAGAGAATGTACTTTTGTTTTGGAGAGTACTTTTAAAGTGCTCCTTAGTGGTGATGGGGGGGGGGCTGAGATATTTAGGGATATGTGGGTATAGATATCTCTTGGATGAAATCATAATGTCAAACAAAGAAAAAAAGGATAGCAGAAATGCTCAGTTAAAATCTCTCCACTTTATTTTCAACGACAGCAAAGCTTTCAGGTTTCCCCTTCTTCAGTGCTAAGATAACAAATCAATTATCCATTCAAATAAATACTAGCAGCAATAAAACATGTGATACAGCCCATCCAATGTAAAATAAACTAAAAACAATGATTAATTAAAACACAATTAACACAATACAGATACACCAATTTATGTAATTAATGCAACTTTTGTTGCTTCGTGCATATAATTGGTTTAATACTTATCGCATTATTTATGCCAGGATATATGTCTACTTGCAACTTTGTAATCCAAACATATTCTATATTTTCAAGCATGTTATTAACATCACCCAATAGGTTGGCTAAGTGTGCTGGTAAAGAGAAATGAAAGATCTTTACAGAAAACTCGTGCCTCCATTCTGCACTTACAGGAAAGACTCATTGAGGAGAGCTCGGTGGCAGTGTTCAATAAAAATTTGGTTGAAATCAAAAACAGGGTCTCCAAAATTGAAGCGGAGGTGATTTCTCACAAAAAAAGGAAATATCTTCGTGATGTTAAGGATCACGATTCGGGTAAGCTGTTTTCCTGGGAGTACAGCTTTAAGAGGAAGCGAGGCGCTTACCGTGACGTCAGAAGCAGTTTCAGATTGGGCGGGGGAGGCACCTCAGCGTCTTCTGCAGACGAATCTAGTAGCAGGAAAAGTGTTTCTTTCGAGAGCCTAAATGCAGAACAGGAGACTCCGTTACAGGCCAATGGAGTAGCAAGTGACTCGAACCAGTCATCGGCCCAGCACAAAGGAAGAGGGCGCCGTTTTCAAAATAAGGGGAGAAGAAGGTAACAACATGGCGAGAGCAAGAGAGGAGGAAACAAGCGTTCAAGACTCAGATTCTGTGATCGAGGGGGTGTTACAGTCCTTCTGTGGACCGGACTCATGTTCTCACATGGACTTTTACAGAGGTGAGAGCTATAACATTGTGAATATCTCGGATTTAAATATTTCCGAGTATGCAAAACAAGTACTGTTTAAAGGTACAAAGTTTGTACCTGTATGTTTCCCTACTTTGGCAGATGTGTCCTTAGAAATCAGACAGTTTTGTAGGAAATTGCACTTAAAGGAGTTTTTTTCCTATAAAGATTGTACACCTAATGCAGATAATGTGGAAGGAAATGGGATTGATGTTGAAAATTCAAATGTAGATTGTTCAGATAATTCTTTGTTAAATATGACTTTGCATGAAAATGAGTTAGTTGATATTCATGCACAGGATGAATTGTGTGAAAATGAAATGGGTTTTGTATTTAACACTGGTTATGGAAGGTTGACAGTGCCCAAAGTACCTTATAAAAGTGAATTTATGCCACCTAGAAAAAATGTCACAATAAATGTGTTTGAAAAAACCTTGTTAAAAACCATTGAAGATGAATATAAAAAATTCCGGGGAAGAAAGAAAACATACAATTTAAGTAAGAATGAATGGAAGGCTTTGTCAGATTTAAATGAGGCGAATAAACAGTATGTATTTACCCAGGCAGACAAGGGAGGGAACTGGGTGATCCTACCAAGGGAAAAATACAATTCCATAGCATTGGATCTATTGATGGATACAGACACATATTTTGAATTATCTTGTAACTCTCTGAAAGAATATAATTCCCAACTACTGGAACTTCTCGAAAGGGGTGAGAGATTAGGTTTCCTGTCTCCTGCTGATGTTAGGAAATTGTATGTGAAAAATCCCAAGGGCGCCAGATTTTTTATCATTCCCAAAATACACAAGGACATTAGAAACCCACCAGGACGTCCCATAGTTTCAGGAAAAGGAGGCTATTTGCAGAATGTTGGAATATTCTTGGATTCCTTATTGAAAGATTATTTGGAAAGGGTACAATCTCATGTGAAAAATACAAATGAAGTGTGCACTATAGTTAGGGACACCAAATGGGAAGATGACTATTATTGGGCTAGTGCGGATGCCAAATCTTTATACACTAGCATCAATAGGCATCACGGTTTAAAGGCAGTGGAAAAAATGTTGGGAGATGGACCGAAAACATATTTCATTCTCAATTTACTGGAATTTTGCCTGACACACAATTGTTTTGAATTTGAAGGGAGATATTTTTTGCAAAAAGAGGGCACAGCAATGGGGGCAGCTTTTGCGCCCTCATATGCTATTCTGTTCATGGCCCATTTTGAGAATTGCTTTATTTATCCCTCAGCATTTTATAAGAACAAGGTAGTCAGATATGCCAGATTTATTGATGATTTGTTGTTTTTGTGTAAGGGCAATTCTGAGGATTTTGGGAATTTTGTTTCAGAGATTAAGGAAAATTCTTGGGGGTTAGACTTCACATATTCCATTGGTGGAAAAAGCATTCAATACTTGGATGTGGAATTTTATCTGAGTACTGATAATAAGATACAATACAAACCATTCCACAAAAAGACAGCAGCAGAGAATTTTTTGCATGCATCCAGCATGCACAGTGATTCTCTGCTTAAGTCTCTACCATTGGGTGAATTCAAACGTATAGGCTTGCACACTTCAGAGAGGTACTTGATTTCCAGTGAATTTAATAAGGTTGAAGAAAAAATGAGAGGGAGGGGATATTCCCAAGCTAGTATTAAAATGGCTAGAAAAAAGGTAGAAAGTGAGTTAGGATTGGGTCAACAGTTGGATAAGAGGAGTAGGACTTGGCAAGTTAGAAATGAAGATGTGGGTTCTTATTTTTGTGATTCTGGGGATATCAGGTCTGGTGGTAATATGTTTTTTGTAACTAGATATTCACAATTCTCAGAGGCATTAAGGGAGGCATTGCTGAGATTTTGGCCCATCATCAGTCAAGATGATAGATTAGGGAAACTTTTTCCATCAAGAGTCACCTTTTCTTACAGCAGATATTCCAATTTGAAGGAAATTTTGAGTTTCAGAAAGAACAGCACATCCAGAAAAAATAGTAGAAAGGGAACATTTAGATGTGGAAAATGTAAGATTTGCAGTCGGGTAAAAAATTTGGATGGCATTAAAATCAATGATGTCACATATAGGGCCCTTGAATACTATGATTGCAATTCCACAGGGGTAGTGTATATTATAGGATGTGGATGTGTGCAACAGAAATGGTATATAGGACAAACAACTAGAAAGGTGAAGTGTAGGATCCTCGAACATTTAGGTGATATAAAACACAAAAGATTGGAAAGTCCGGTAGGGAAACATTTCTGTGAGGTACATGGGGGGGGTTCCAGAGGGATTTGTATTTTGTGTGTTGGGCAGACCTAATACACTGGGTAATGAGGATGTGTTTCGTGAAAGATTGCTACAAATGGAATCCAGGTTTATTCTCAACTACAAAACCTTGTTTCCTAATGGGTTAAATATGGAAATTTAAATTCAAACTCATTTTTTCCACATTTTTCTCAGAGAGCATAGATGTTCATTGAAAAATAATCCATATAGTTTAAATATTTATAAATGGGATGATTTATAGTAGTGTTTTTTGTATAAATGTTTATTTAAAATATTAAAGCTATGTATGTAAAGATATTTTCATAAATGTATTTATATGAAGTTAAAAAACTTGTTCTTAGTTAAAAGACATTGTTCTTAGATGCAGGTTATATGGTTGCATTAACAATGAAGGCAATTAAAACATGGCAAATGGGATGGTGCACTAATAATTTAATTAAGCATGATATAAAAAGGGTGGTGTTTGACTTAGTAAAATGTATTCCAGGAGAAGGCGAAGGCCGAGGTACCAGAATTAAAAGAACTTTTCAAACCTACAGTGATTGTGTTCCTGTTTTGTATATCCAGCGATTTTGGTGCTTTGAAGGAGTGGAGGTGTTGTGTTTTCATATTAACATCACCCCCTCTTATGCTCTTATATACTAACTTAATCACCCCAAATTTAAAAATATGGCCACCTTTCTCATTTATGTGCTTAGCCAGTGCATCAGTGGGTATATTCCTTCTGATATCAGATCTATGCTCAATTATACGATCTTTAAACCTTCTAGTACTTTTTCCCACATAAAAACAAGAACATTGTTGGCACACAGCTAAGTACACAATCTGTGCTGTATTACAATTCGCATAACATTTAAATGTATAAATATTTTTTGTAAGCGGATGCACAAATACAGTTTCAGTAATAATATCAGCACAACAACTACAATTTGTACAAGGATAAGTACCTTGTCTATGTAACTTATTCCTGATCTTACCTAAATGTAGGTCTTTATACACAGCCTCCATTTCAAATTCCTTTCATTTTATAGGCAAAAAAGGGGGATTCCCCTATAACATACTTCACTTCTGGCATGGACAATAAAAAATTCCAGTTTCTACGTATTATAGCTTCCACTTCCGTAGACTTAGTATTAAAATTCATTATATATCTAAATTTATTAGCACCTCTCCCACTGTCAGTCCTTACATTAGTCCTTTTACTAAAATAAGGGGTCAGGCTAGTCTGCCTTTCATTACTAACGTCATCCACTATACTATTTAATTCAAGACCATCATAGCCTCTATCAGTAAATCCATTCATCATTACTGCCATCTGACTTTGGAAGGTACATTCCGTTGTATTTAATCTGCTGACTCTACTCAGCTGGCTTTTCACAATCCCCCTAAAAATATGGGGGGCATGCATACTACGCCGATGCGTGTATCTATTTGCAAGTACCTCCTTTCTATGAACACTCGTATGTAAGCCATTTTCATCTCTCATCAAGCTGATATCTAGATAAATGATTAATTGATTTGAGTAAGATAGCTTAAACTTCAAAAAACTAGTGGTGTTGTCCAAATATGCAACGAATACTAGCAGCTCATTAACATTCCCTCTCCAAACCAAGAATCAGTCATCGACAAAGCGTTTGTAGAACTATAATTTAGAATTAATAAACCCTCAACAATTATATATATACTGCTCTTCCCACTAGTTCAAAACGAGGTTTGCATAAGTATTGGCCATGGGCGTACCCATGGCCATCTCTGATACTTGCAAGTACGGTTTATTTTCAAATAGAAATATGTTATTAGAAAGTACAACATCAATAATTGCATATATATTTTCTATTTGTTTAGCATGCATCTCAGTTTTAAGATTCAAAAACTGTCTTATTGCTTCCATGCCATATTCATTCAGTATCATGGTAAACAAAGAGTTTATATCAAGAGTTGCTAAGAAGAAATCAGTCCCATCATGTTGATTAAACCACACATACAATTTTTCCAGGAAATCTCCTGAGTCTTTGATATAATTCTTACATAAGTGCAGATATCCACTCAGTATTTCCTGTAAATACATTGATAAAGGTTCAGTTATCCATCCTCTCCCTAAGACAATAGGTCTCGGGGGGGGGGGGGTTCATAGACTTATGTATCTTAGGCAAGCCATATATTATAGGCAAGACCGGACAGGGTACAGTGAAAAAATTAAACTGTTCCAAGGTTATATCATTATGTAACTGTAACTCATACACCATCATATTCACATTAGAAATGTATTTCCTCACAATGTCAACATCTATCAGTCTAAAAGCTTCTTCAGACTCCAAAAAAAGATGTCATTAAATACATATAGTGTGATTTATCAAACAGCACAATAGCACCCCCCCCCCCTTGTTGGCTTGCTTGATAAACAAATCCTGATTGTTCTCCAGCCTTTTCAGGGCCTCATTTTCTTCTTTACTTAAATTATAATACTTAAGTGCATTCTTATTCAAAAAAACTTTTGAATATCACATTCACATAACTCCTGAAAAACTGTTAACACAGGATTATTATGTGGAACAAATGTACTACTTCTCTTACATTTTGGAAGATTATTGCACACCTGAGAATCTTTAAAAATAACTTTCAGACTCAATCTGCGGACAAACAGTCTTAAATCTGTCAAGGCATCCACAATGTCCCCATCCCTACTAGACATAAATTGCAGGCCTTTATTTAGTACTATAACATCCAAGTCTGTTAGTACATAGCTAGATAAATTCACAATGTTAGAAGTATTCATTTCTGACATACCATCTTGTTTTTCATTAACGGACTGTCGTTTCTCCGCTTCACGGTCTCGGGTCTTTGTCTCAATCTCCCCCTGGACCCTGACCTGTTCCTTGTATTTATTTTGGCCGGCAAAGTTATTTGGGGCATTTTGAATTGCTTCAAAAAAGACTGAGAATTCTGTCCAGAATTAATGGCTGATTTATCGTTCTCTCCTTCCCTACTACTACCGATATAGTAGTTTCCGGTTGTGCAGCCACTGAACTCTGATGGGGCGGGACCCATTCATTCCGTCTCCCTAGTACCTTAGCTGCAACTTCGTTGTTTGTTGCCATAGGAATGAGAATTTCTTCATTAAGTGTTTCTCCTTCAGGCGAGAAGCTATCTAACCCGTCCAAACGGCTCTTTTTTAACTTCGAATCATCCACATTTCCAGTCTTTCTGGGCCAAGAGAAAATATGGTCCAGTTTAAAATCGTTAATGTCTCTCAACAATTTTCTTCTTTTATAGGCTTCCTGGCTTTTATCAAAGTTAGACAACCTTTCTAACATCTGTTGGAAGCCAGAAGACACCAAATGAAATGAAGCATTCGAAGTAATTTTATTTTCGAGCTGGTCAAGCTCACCCATGAGATCTCCTTCAATTTTACTGAAGTATTCGTTCATCAAAGACATGTAGTCCATGCTAAGCTTAAGGTTCAGCTGCTGCCACTTTGCTAATAGCTTGGGGTAGAAGTCACCATAACTAGGCATTTTTAAGATCCGTAGACCTCTCGGTACTACCCCAAACTCCAAGTATGCTAAAAAACATAAGCGCTGCCACTGCAAATGCTTATAAGATTATACCTTCTTTTCCAATTGCAGCATGCTTTTATTCAGGTCATCAGTTCCTAGAGCTAAGACAACCTCACAACTACAATCCGAAGAACCAATAAAGGCTAGCAGTGGGTTATTCTCTTTACATAGTACTTCCTTAAGGGAGCTCACAATTTCTGCTCTCCCAACTTGGCTTCGTGTAGATAAAAAAGATGAAGCCATTATTTCCAGACAACTTCTCAAAAGGGCTGTGTTTCACTTATAAAAGTGCGCCCACAGTAAGGTATCAGCAAAGTTCAAGTTCAAGCAGCAAAAAATACCTTTACTGTGGCAAACTGTATCCAATACGAGCCATAGAGCCAAACAAAGAAAAAAAGGATAGCAGAAACGCTCAGTTAAAACCTCTCCACTTTATTTTCAACAACAGCAAAGCTTTCAGGTTTCCCCTTCTTCAGTGCTAACATAACAAATCAATTATCCATTCAAATGAATACTAGCAGCAATAAAAACATGTGACACAGCCCATCCAATGTAAAATAAACTAGAAACAATGATTAATTAAAACACAATTAACACAATACAGATACACCAATTTATGTAATTAATGCAACTTCTGTTGCTTCATGCATAGAATTGGTTTAATACTTATCGCATTATTAATGCCAGGATATATGTCTGCTTGCAACCTTGTAATCCAAGCATATTTAATATTTTCAAGCATGTTATTAACATCACCCCTCTTATGCTCTTATATACTAACTTAATCACCCTAAATTTAAAAATAAGGTCACTACCTTTCTCATTTATGTGCTTAGCCAGTGCATTAGTGGGTATATTCCTTCTGATATCAGATCTATGCTCAATTATATGATCTTTCAACCTTCTAGTCATTTTTCCCACATAAAAACAAGAACATTTTTGGCACATGGCTAAGTACACAATCTGTGCTGTATTACAATTCGCATAACATTCAAATTTATAAATATTTTTGGTAAGCAGATGCACAAATATAGTTTCAGTAATAATATCAGTACAACAACTGCAATTTGTACTAGGATAAGTACCTTGTCTATGTGACTCATTCATTCCTAATCTTACGTAAATGTAGGTATTTGTAACACACCCTCCGTTTCAAATTCCTTTCATTTTTATAGGCAAAAAAGGGGGATTCCCCTATAACATGCTTCAGTTCTGGCATGGACAATAAAACTTTCCAGTTTCTACATATTATAGCTTCCACATCCTTAGACTTAGTATTAAAATTCATTATATATCTAAATTTATTAGCACCTCTCCCACTGTCAGTCCTTACATTAGTCCTATTACTAAAATAAGGGGTCAGGCTAGTCTGCCTTTCATTACTAACCTCTATTAGCCTCTATCAGTAAATTCACTATAATTTAGAATTAATAAACCCTCCACAGTTATAAATATATATATATATACTGCTCTTCACTTATTTAGATATCAACTTGATGAGAGATGAAAATGGCTTACATTGGCGTAGTATGCATGCCTCCCATGTTTTTAGGGGGATTGTGAAAAGCCAGCTGAGTAGAGTCAGCAGATTAAATACAACAGAATGTACTTTCCAAAGTCAGATGGAAGTAATGATGAGTGAATTTACTGATAGAGGCTATGATGGTCTTGAATTAAATAGTAGAGCGGATGAAGTTATTAATGAAAGACAGACTAGCTTGACCCTTTATTTTAATAATAGTACTAATTTAAGGACTGACATTGGGAGAGATGCTAATAAATTTAGACATATAATGAATTTTAATACTAAGTTTAAGGAAGTGGAAGCTATAATATGTAGAAACTGGAATGTTTTATTGTCCATGCCAGAATTGAAGCATGTTATAAGGGCATCCCCCTTTTTTGCCTATAAAAATGAAGGGGATTTGAAACGGATGCTGTATTATAAAGACATACATTAAGGTAAGATCAGGAATGAGTCACATAGACAAGGTACTTATCCTTGTACAAATTGCAGTCGTTGTGCTGATATTATTACTGAAACTATATTTGTGCTTCTGCTTACAAAAAATATTTATAAATTTGAATGTTATGCAAATTGTAATACAGCACAGATTGTGTACTTAGCGATGTGCCAAAAATGTTTTTGTTTTTATGTGGGGAAAAAGTACTAGAAGGCTGAAGGATCATATAATTGAGCATAGATCTGATATCAGAAGGAATATTCCCACCAATGCACTGGCTTAGCACATAAATGAGAAAGATAGTGACCATATTTTTAAATTTAGGGTGATTAAGTTAGTATATAAGAGCATAAGAGGGGTGATGTTAATAACATGCTTGAAAATATTAAATATGCTTGGATTACAAGGTTGCAAGCAGACATATATCCTGGCATTAATAATGCGATAAGTATTAAACCAGTTCTATGCAAGAAGCAACAGAAGTTGCATTAATTACATAAATTGGTGTATCTGTATTGTGTTAATTGTGTTTTAATTAATCATTGTTTTTAGTTTATTTTATATTGGATGGGCTGTATCACATGCTTTTATTGCTGCTACTATTTATTTGAATGGATAATTGATTTGTTATGTTAGCACTGAAGAAGGGGAAACCTGAAAGCTTTGCTGTTGTTGAAAATAAAGTGGAGAGATTTTAACTGAGCGTTTCTGCAATCCTTTTTTTTCTTTGTTTGGCTCTATGGCTCGTATTGGATACAGTTTGCCACAGTAAAGGTATTTTTTGCTTCTTGAACATGAAATCAGAATGTAACATACATTTGCAATATCCACTGGATCTGAGTAGGTAGTGCCATAATGATTAAGTTCACAGCAGTGTTGGGTATTATTTCATAATGTACCGATGTAAGTAAAGAAGGATATGGAATTATCCTTAGCTTCTGATGCCAGCCTAAATTTATGGGTTGTCTTTGTTTTCCTATTGGTATTTTTCAATGCTTTGGATAACTTTTTGATGTTCACCTTGATTTGTGGGTCATTCATTTTGCTGTATATTCTAAGAAGCTTCTTCCTTTTATTGTACTATTTATTTATGTATGTGAATCACCAGGCTGGTTTGCCCTTACATTTCCCATTTTGTTAACTCTGGTAGGGACTATCAGATTAATAAAGTTTTCTTTATGAGCATAGAAATTATTTATATAACTATCAGCTGTGCCAACATTTTGATGGCTATAGTTATACCTGAACTTTGAGATTTCATCACAGAATTGTAGATCTGTATGTTTGACGTCTTTGAATACTGTAATATTTGCATCTGACGGTTTGGGGATTTTGAAGGAAAAGGTTACCAGTTTGTTAATAGATCTGAGTGTATACCAATGGGATACAGATATAGCATACAGATGCTATATCTGTAAGTACTTGGTCTAAAATATTTTGCCCTATAGTGGGATCTTTCAATATTTGATTCAGGGAATTCTTATTTATGCAATCACAGGATTTTTGGGGATAGCCAACATTTGAGGTACAGATCTCTCAGTTTATCAAAGGTATTTAAAGTCACCCATGATGATGGAGTTTTTGCACATTTGAAGGTAATCCCACATACTTAAGAATCAGACCTGTTTTTTGGGGGTCATTGAGCGGGCCCTGTAACATGCTATGATCGGATAGATAGTTTTATTTAGAGTGAGTTGAATATCTGTAAGTTTAGCTTGTGGATATCTAAGAATCTGCCTCAAGGTATAGTGGTATTTAACAAAAATAAATACTCCACTGCAGATCCCACTGAGGCTGAAGATGTGGTCGGTGGAAAACCCTAACATACAGGGGATGCTTTCAGAATTTTAAAAGAAGTTTCAGTACTAAGACAAACACATGAATGTGTTCCAAATGCCATAGGGCCTTAAGGTGAAGTAAATTGTCATTTGGATGCCTAGCATTGTGCAGTATCACCTTGATATTGTCTGCTACTTTTTTTATACATCGGAAGATCCATTAGCTGGACTCTGCCTAAAAGAGGCACAGTGGGGACAAAAATGGCTTTACTCAGTATCTGGTGGCCCTGGAAGGTACATTTGAGTAAGCAAAACTTTCCATAACAGTAAATGCTTAAATAATCACTGGTGCAGTAGCCTTAGCTATGTGCATTATATGCTGCTAAGGATATAAATGCCAGCCAGCTTCCAAAGCTTCAGGGCATCTTCCACGTGCCCAAACTGTCAGGCAGCTCAAGCTGAGCTGACCTGACTAAAAGACAAATTTGGGAGCAAAGCCCTTCAGAGCTTTCTTGACCACAGAGAGAGGGAGTTTAAGCCTTGAAAGGACAATGCTAGGAACATCAAAAAATAAATGTCCACACCCTGACATAAAAAACATACAAAAAAGAACAAGAAGGATGAAGGAAGGGAGAGGCTACCGCAGTAATGATTATTTGAGCATCTACTGTTATGTTACATTTTACTTACGCAACTGTTCTATGTTCATCATATTGATCACTGCTGCACTAGTCTTAGCTATATGGGTAGATTACCTTACCTAATTACATTCTGGATGTGGAAGGAGAAGAATCTAGGAGGCCCCGGAGAATGGTCCTATCAAAGTTTGATCTGGACCTAGAGAAGGAATCAAGCTTATAGTACTTATTAAAAGTGTGTACAGACGACCAAGTAGCAGCTTCTAGAATACTTATAGAATCCAACCCTTTCCAAAAAGCCTAGATGAAGCCAAGGCCCTAAAGTAGGCCTTGACCCTGCCTGAAATAGTTTTGTTATAGTGACTATAACAAAGAGTACAGTACTAGCCTTACATAACCATTTGGAAATAGTCTGTTTTGACACAATTTATCTCTTCTTCTTACCTTCACAAGAAAAGAACAGCAGATTTAAAGATCTGAAAGATATAGTTCTCTCAAGGCAGTATCTGAGTTGTCTGTGGACATCTAAAGTATGGTGTATCATTTCACCATCATTCTTAGGTTCACGAATGAAAATATTGATAGTTTGCCTTAAAGTAAACTTAGATACCACTTTATGCACAAAAGAAGGATGAGTTCTCAAAGAAACCTTATCCCTATAGAAAATGAGATAGGGTTGACTCACCATAAGAGCTTGCAATTGAGATACCCTTGTTGCAGTAGCCAGAGCAATCAGTAAAATTGTTCTTCATGAAAAGAACCTCAATTGCTTCTTGGCATACTTCCCGCAAGTCTTTCATACATGGTTGACATACCTGTCAACCGTACCATATTGCTTGGTATTTACCAGTTTTGAGGGCAAAATAATTGAGTGCCACTAATTTGAGTGGCCCCTTCAATTCCTGATATTTGGAGAAAGCAAAGAAAACACAGTTCTACTGAAACTGTGGAAGTGTTTAAAAAAAAAATCAGACCAATCGTGAAAATATAGGCAATAAAAAAATCTACTTAGTCCTTGCTATATTTTAAAAGGTAAACCAAATCCGAGTAAAACTCTGTAGTGAAACCTCCTGCAACTGTGGATTGTTGGGATTCATTAGATCACTGAGCACATGTGATGTTTATGAGGGAGCTACACTGCATGCACATGTACTGCAGCAAGCTAACAACAGTTATTATGTGCAGCTTTGTCCAATGGTTACATTATGGTGGCACACCGCTGCTGTCTATAAACGTTAAAGAAAAAGAAGACACCCTGACTTACTTTTGCAATTTATGTATCAAAAGGCTGGTATAGCTACAGCATGATTGGTCATCATTTCTTGTGCACTATGGGTCAGGTTAAATAAAGTAGCTCTGGAGCTTGAATTTAATAACAATAACAACACTATATGGCATAAAATGCTGCTTTTGTACTTGAAAGGTTAAAACTCTGAACTGGACAAATGATTAATACTATGCAGTAAGAGCAATGAAATAGATGTTTGCCGTTTTAAAATTTTATGTACGGCAATGACAAACTAGTTAAAAGCCACCAAAGGAACTCTCCACATAAACTATACGTCCATTCTGTTTATTGTAATATAGAAGCGCTTTCGTCCACCGGGTTTTGGTATTACTGTGAACTTCTTCCGATCTGAAGAAGTTTATAGTAATAGTGGAACTTGGTGGACGGGGGCACTTTTATATTGTAATAAAAGGAAGAACAGGCATATAGTTTATGTGGCAGCCTGGGCATAAACCCTTACATCACAAGATAGATCGCAAACTGGCTCTCAGACAGATCCCATAAAGTAAGAGTAGCGGGATCTATGTCTGAATCCAGACCAGTAATGAGTGGTGTGCCTCAGGGCTCTGTCCTGGGGCCCCTTCTGTTTGGCATATACTTCTCAGAAGTACAGGCAAGCACGGAAGGGCTGTTGCTGACTAAGTTTGCAGATGACTGCAAACTGGGTGCTATAATAGAGTCTCCGTCCGACATGGAGATCCTCCAGAAGGGCCTAAATAAGACTGATGCATGGTGTCAAAGCCATGGTCTCAAGCTAAATGCAAAAAAAATGCGTAGTAATCCCCTTTGGAAAAAACAGAGTACCCACAAACTACAACATAGGAGGTAATCCCCTGAAATCTGAAGAAGAAATAAAGGATCTAGGGACCCAAGTAGATAGTCAGCTTTCCTTTGATAACCATGTTGCCAAAGTGGTTAGAAAATCCTTCTATGTGACCCATCTGATCATGAAAGGGTTCGCATCAAGATCTAAGGATGTAATGGTGCCCCTCTACTCTTCCCTCATCAGACCCATTACTGAGTACAATGCACCAATTGGAATGTACCTGGCTAGACATCTCCAGCAGCTGGAGAGACCACAAAGGTACCTAACCAAGAGGATTACTGGCCTCAAACAGTTGCCCTATGCAGCACGATTGAAAAAGCTAAGACTGTTCTCTGTTGCATACCGCCTTCTCAGGCGATCTCTGTCTAGAGCCATGTCCAACCGAATTGTTGAACATGCTCCATCTTAGCAAAACCAAATCTACTCGAGCTACATGCTCTAGGGATATAAACCTCAACACAACAATGAATAGAACATGCTGGAGGGATAGATTCCTTTCGCAGAGACTTCCCTTACTATGGAACAGGGTCCCGATCTACATAAGACAGAACCCCTCACTATCACTCTTCAAGAGGAAACTTGATGAGTGGATGGGTAACAGAAAGTTCACATCGGGGATCACACCAACAGCACTACTAGATAGGGGCCAAGGGTACTAGCTGCTAGTACAAGGGTCTAGGGAAGTACTAAAGGAGTGGTGAATACCGCACAACATGGCTGGGCTAATATATGCCTTCGGGCAGATAGCCCAGTACCAACCTATGAACCTATGAACCTATGAACCTAAGACAGCCAAATTAGCTAGTTCAAATGGTGCAAGTGTTAGCTTCTCTAATACCAAATTAAGATCCCAAGGTGGGGCAGTAGTTTTCTTATAGGCCTCTACTGCAAGTCGCTTTCAAGAACATTTTAGCATGAGACTGCATTGACAGAGGAGGATCCATGGGCAGACATGCTGAAATGGCCAATAAATTAACCTTGACAGAGGAATAAGAAAGACCATAGGATAGTAACTCACACAAATATTATATTGTAGAAACAGAGAACAACTAGCCCTGAATGGGTGCTGGTTATGTTGTCTGCAACAAGTATAAAACCTTTTCCATTTGCTAATATATGATTTCCTAGTAGCAGGCTTTCTTGCTTTCATTAGTATCTGAAGTATGTCCTCAGTAAACAGGTGCCTAAAAGGAATTAAGACCCTTTCATCCAGGCAGCCAATTGAAGATTGATGTTGAGGTGTAGCAAAAACCCATGTTATTGTGTGAGTAGATCCACTCTGTGAGGATGCTTGTGGTAAATGGCCATTTCCAAAAGAAGGGAGAACCATGGCTGCCAGGGTCAGAAGGGAGTCACCACAATGACCTTGGGGGATTCCTTCATAATCATCAGAAGTATCCTGGATATTAATGGAAAGAGTGGAAACGCATACAACAGCATTCTTGCCCATGAAAAAGAATAGGCATCTGTCTTTCAGGCATTCTTGCATGGAGTCCTGGAACAGAATTTTGACAGTTTATTGTTTAGACAGGAGACATAGAGGTCTACTTGAAGAACTTTCTACAGACAGGTCAAATCTTGGAAGACCCGCTGATCTAATTTCCATTCATGAGGGTCTGCCCTGGTCCTGCACAGCTTGTTTGCCTCACAGTTTTGCTCTGACAGAATGTAGGATACCTGTAGTATGAGACTGTGATATGAAGCTATATCCCAAGCTAACATGCCTAGTCTGTAAAGGAGGCACAACCTGGTCAACCCCCTTGTGATGTACCACATAACTGTGGCATTGTCTAACTACTTGAAGAGATCCCAAGGATGAAAGATGGTTCAGAGAGTTGAGTTTCTTGATCAGGACAAGTATCTGCTTGATTTTATGTGGTTGCAGCTGCCCTTGATCTCCCACACCCCCTGCAATTTTATCCCTCCTGAAACTGCTCCCAAAGCAAAGTTTGAAGCACCTGTGGTGACTGACTACTTTGGAGCAGGGAGGGAGAAAGAAGATCTAGATTTAAAGATATCTGTTGTCTCTACTAACAGATTTCTCTTCTGACAAACCCCAGCACTTTTATTTGAAAAGATAAAGGTGTTGATGCTGGGACTAAATGGATTTCAGATACCTCTGTATCCTTTTCATGTGAAGTCTTGCTAGGGATATCATGAGGATCATAGCCACCAGGAGACCCAAAAATCCTAAGGCATTCTCAAACAGTGACTGAAGTCTGAATGGAAAACCTTAGAAATGGATCTAGATAAAAATCTATTTTTTTTTCCTTTGGAGGAAAAAC
The DNA here is from genome assembly GCF_019279795.1 of Protopterus annectens. Lineage (NCBI taxonomy): Eukaryota > Metazoa > Chordata > Ceratodontiformes > Protopteridae > Protopterus > Protopterus annectens. Next base: position 1,553,550,733 of record NC_056735.1, read on the forward strand.
TCTGTGAATTGAGGTGTCTAGCTGACATCCCAGGAACACAATCATGTGTGAAGGAGTCAAGAAAGACTTTTAAATGCTCTCTTGGAATCCCAGCTTGTGTAAGAGATCTCTCTCCCTAGAGAGAGATTCCAGGGACTTTAAAAACACTTCACAAAGATAAGCAAGTTGTCAAAATATGGAACAATGTGGAAACCTTGTAGCCTGCAATGAGCTATAACTGGATTTAAACACTTTGAGGACACTCTTGGTGCAGTGGATAGTCCAAAGGATAAGACAGAGAACTGATAAAGTGATCCAGATGCACAAAACTTTAAGAAACATCTGAAGTCTGGATAAATAGGCGTGTGATGAGACAATAAGCATCTCTAAGTCTAGTGTAGCCAGGAAACTTGAAAGAGGGTGCAGAGTTAACAGATTGTAAAGTGACATCACTTTGAATTTGGGCACTATTGCAAACAGGTTTAGAAAAGAAAGATTCAGAACTGGTCTCCAAGAATTTTCTTTTTTTGGCACTAGGAGCATCCAGGAATAAAAACCTGTCCCCACCTGGGAAGGAGGAACTGGTTCTGTCACTTCTTCTGACACATGTTAAGAAGAACTGGTGGAAACAAACATGTCTGATCTAAAGGATGAGGAATAACCCACTGGAAAGGAAGAATTTCCTCTGACTGGCATCTTTAACCTTGATGAATGATTATCAGAACCCAATTGTCTGACACTATTTGTTGTCAAAGAGAAAAATGGAGATACAGACTTTCTGGAAGAAAATAAATGGCCCAAGATGGGAGGGTGGTCACAAGGTCTCTTGAATAGTCCTCTAGACCTGCTGGACTGTCCTTAGTTTTGGGAGGTTCAAGACTTTTTGGAACCAACTTTCTTCTTAAACATCTATTTACCTGTATTTTGTTGAGATTGTTTATTCCACTTTTTTGCCAAAACTGGATGAGGAGATAGAAAACCACTGAATCAGCTTGCCCTCTTCATCAAACTTTTTGATCACCTCTGCAGTAGAGCGGCCAAACACTTAATTCTCAGTCCAAGGAAAATTTAAAATTTCATTTTTAACATCTGGAAGATTCTGAGAATGCACCCATGCAAGCCTCCTTAAAACAGTACTAGTGGCCATAGCCTGGAAGAAGTAGCAACAGACATACACTCTGTAAACAATGTGTTGTAGAAGGAATTAAGTTAAGGCAGATTTTTCCTCAAAAGAGGAAACTGCCAATAAAACATTCCTCATACTTTTACAATTAGTCAGAACAAACATATGAGCCTGACAATTCAAAATTCTGAAAAAAATCGAAGTTGCAGAAGTATGCATTTTTCCCATACGTATCAATAATTTTCCCAAGCTTATCAGAAAGAATAGGATTACAAGTAACTAAGTGCTTAGCAGCAGTGGGATCAAATAAAGCGATAGCTGCTGTCAGGTTTGGGAATAGTATATAAAGATGCAAAAGACTGTAGAACTTTATACACGCTATCTTCCTTTTTATCTGCTTTTTTAGGTGCAGCTGGCTAACTATTAGGAAAATTGCAAGTAGTAACACACACACACACACACACATACACACACACACACACACACACACACACACACACACACACACACACACACACACACACACACACACACACACACACACACACACACCGTCTAAAGTAAACAGAAGAGGAGGAATGGGTTTAGGTTCTGGAAAACCCTTCTGTGACAACTCATAGTATTTTCTGAGGGACTGAGTGTTTTCCCTCTTAAAACACTAGTACATTCTAGAAATAGTCTCAGAGACAGAGAATCCCCCACAGGGAGAATCAGAAACTGAGACTGAATCAAAAATATGAAATAAACCATGTATCCATCCATACATCTTCCTGTTCAGATTCTGAATGTTGAATCTCAAAAAAAATAAAAGAAGATTCCTTCTTTTTTACCAGAAACTACGTTACATGAATAATAAATAGCCTGAATTAAATCATGAGCCAGACCCAGTAAATTACTCCTATCTAAAGAAACCTGAAGAAGGGTAGCTACATGCTTGATTTTCTGTTTCTTTTTGACAGGAAAACTCAGGCAAGATGTTACTTATGGCAGGACCAGCTTCCCCAGGGATGGGCACAGCATTCTTTTACAACATAGAAACCTTCACTGTTCTCTGTCCTAGGACAGCAAGAACGTCTCTCCCTTGCCTACTGAGGAGACTCAACAGCCACAGAGGACTTGGCTAAACCACAGTCCATAGTGGCTGCAGGTGCTACATCAGAGGGATCTGGGGTAAAAGATTATTGGTCTGAGGTACAGAAATGGCCACAACAAAATCACCCACCTTTGGCTGAGGCAAATTGTTAACCTGCTGTGGTGGCAAATGCTGTTTGCTTTTTTTTTTTTTTTTGCTGTTGGCAGAAGAAACAAACATTGGACCTGTCATCTGTTCCACAGTCAAGTGAAAATGTTGCCTCTTTCCCAGAAAAAACAAGCATCAGTTTCCAGTGAACACTACCATGCCACATATGTTACTTCTTGACAGAAAAAAAAAACAATAACACGCATTTTAAAACACTATGTCAGCCCCCCAAAATTAAAGTAATTATAATTTCTACACAGAAAAAAAATGTTTTCACTTCCTTTACACCAGTTTTAAACTGACAGAAAAAAATGAGCACTGCATTTAGAAATACATCAGTCTCAAGACAGTCCATTAAAAACAACACCCCTAGCTTTAAAATAACTTTCCTAAAGAGGAAAGTAACACAACATCAACAAAATTAAGAAAATGGAAGTTTTTTCCCCACAAAGGGAACTTATCTGCTAAGCAAAAGAAATCACAAGCTGACAGTGGATTCTCAAAAAGTATCACAAGAACGTATTCTTCTGCAGCAATAAAGTTCTGAAGGGCTTCACACACAAATGTGTCTTTTAGTCAGCTCAGCTTGAGCAGGGTGCATGAAAGGTGCCCTGAAGCCTTGAAAGCTGGCTAGCTAGTACATCTTAAACAGGATATAACCCATATAGCTAAGGTTACTGCAGCAATGATCGATATGATGAAAATTTAGAGGTACAAGCCATCCTTGATGAAGCAAATAAGGCTGTGCAACAACTCATCCCATACTAACACTGGAAACCAATCATCTTCTTTTCTTTGTACTTTGCCATCATTCTAAGAGATGGAAGGATTCTGATCAAAACAAGAGTCTTTCTTGCATTTGTGACATGCATATAGACGTCATAAATGCTCTCTATATTTGTACACCAGATCATTTACACCCCCATGAACCATTATAATGTCACAGTCATACTTGTTCATTTTAACAGTCTCGAGGACCCTTGTAACATCTGAGATCTTGGCACCTGAAAGACAATTCACTATCACCCTATTTTTGTTCAGCCTTGTGATGGCAGAGTCTGCCTGTATTACTGTTGCATCACCAATTGCCATTACATTTTTATTTGCTGATGGTTTAAGAATTCTAGGTTTGGGGTGGGCTCATAACTCTCAACCTCTCAATACAAGAAATCTGGACAACGCCAGAAATAATGGGGGGTCAAAGGCCCAAAAATAGGGACAGATTTTAAATATTGGTCCTAGAAACTTAGAAAGTTGCTAGAATAACAGGCTTTGCATTATTATGCATTTGCTGAAAGATATGAAGTCTAAGACTGAAATGTTTATCATTATTTAGTACTATTTAGGGGCTAAAACCCTCAATGATTTGACAGAAAACCACAAATTGTATGAGGAAGAGACCAAAACTGTGAGGCAAAAATCTGGATATTCTGCTAAAATCTGGACAGTTGAAAGGTATGGTGGGCTCTTTTCCTGGTGACTCTCAGATATGGATGCGGCAGTAATGTGTTTAATTTCTGTTGAGATCTAGTCTTGTTTGACCTTAGCAGCTTAGTTAATGACTTATTTTGCAGCCTCAGCAAATGATAATTTTCCATGCATTTGTTTGGAGTGCTGTGAAGGTGTGTGATGCTCACAGACTTAAGTTCTTTTCTGAGACTGATGCCTCTGTCTTAGTTAAATATTTGCATCTCTCACACGAAGTTGGTAATGGGTAAGTAGTTGCTCATGAACTGTGAGAATGAGGCATTTGCTACACTGCTTAAGTCTACCAAGGATCTAGTATAAGGATGACATCTGCTGGAAGGCAAGCTGTTTGACCTTCTATTAGTCAAAGAGTATAAAAAATTATATAAGATTTGTTTGCATGGCATTTGGCTTGCTTTGTTTAAAGCAGGATGCATTGCAAAACTTGTTATTCTAGAAACTAAGTATAAAGGAGGAATATGTAAAATCTGTCCCTGATTTAGGGACTTTGTCTAAAATTATTTTTTGGATTTATCCCTGATTCTTGAGCTAAGAGAATCGTTTAAATCTGTATGAACGCAAAATAAAAAAGCAGAAAAGCTGAGAGATTACAAAGATTTTGAACAAAGCAATGTTTTTGAATGGCCTAAAGGCAATACATCTGATGATTCTAATGGTGTAGTAAAGGGCAGGAGTAAAATTTACACTGCAACTAAAAGCTCCAACCATGACATGCATTTCAATTCACATGCAAACACCAGCACCAAACAGAATTTTGTTGTTGTAGCCAGTGCTATAGCTAGTGCTGATGCAGTACCAAGTATTGTACGTGAGAATTCATCCAACCATAATGAATCTGTGTCAACTAGTATAGAGAATGTGAATGCCAACAGCCAGTTGAGCTTGAATATTGTTTATCCCTCCACCTCTACAGGAATAGGTACTAGGCCTAAAGATGGAGCTGCACACATTCCAATTTTTCAGAAACTACCTTTTCACATCAGGACAGCTCAGAAGAGAATGCACAGATCACTAAGTAGGGGGAGGAAACGGAAGAAGTCAGTGACATAGAAACCTCCCCATGCTTGGTGTTTAATCTGTCAGACTTCATCCTAAGTAATGACCATATTAAAGTGTTGAATAAAGGTCTGTCATTTATTCCAGCTTTCCATTCTAGGCTGAGCGAGTTTGTGATTGACAAACAACTTAGGAGAAATGTCTCACTGAAGAATATTTTTGGCTATGAAAATGTGAAGAATGACATTACTTGTCAGCAGAAACAGTACAAAAAACCGAGCAACTTTGTGCCAGTAAATCATCCAGCTATCGATCTGTTTGTACGTTTATGTGAGAATGATGTTGCCAACATAAAACAGCAGCAATTAGGCCAACAATATCATAATTTAACAAATGGAGAAAGAAAAGCTTTATTGGAATTAATGAGAAATGATGACGTAGTCAAACCAGCAGACAAGGGAGAGGTGCTAGTGATAATGAACTTGAATGATTACAAGAGAAAAATGGGGAGATGTTAAGAGATGATAAAATCTTTCAAAATATTACTAGAAAAGAGCTTGAAAAAGTAGTTAATGAGGTCAGTAACACCCTGAGCGATATGCTTGCCACCAAACTTATCTCCTAAGAGCTTTTTGATTTTTTTAGTACAGCACATGATCAGGTACCCACTATTAGTGGTCTGCCGAAAATTCATAAATGTCTAAGTGACCCACCACCTGCACCCCATAGTAGCCGGAAGGGGTTGGGTCACCAAATCACTCTCGGTATATGTTGAGGACCAACTAAAAAAAGTAGATACCATAGTTAAAGACACTAGAGATTTTTTAGAGAAATTGTATGAGAAGATGAAATCATATATAGATTTCTCCAATTTTATTTTGGTGACCCTATATATATATATGGAGCCTGTTTACTGTCATTCCCAGTTCATATGGTATTGCAGCTGTCAAACAGTCTGTACAATCTAGATTGACAGGCACGGAACAAACTTGTTTATTATTAGAAATCATCTTAGAGAATAATCACTTTATCTATGGTGACAAATACTATTGGTAAAGCTGGGGTGTTGCCATGGGCACCCCATGTGCCAATAGTTACTCCAACATTGTAATTGCCCAATGGGAGAAAGAACATGTCTTTAACAAAGACAACCTATGGGCTAGCCACCTGATTTATTATGGTTGATTTGTGGATGATATTCTTTTCATCTGGGAAGGGGGTGATACACAACTGAATTAATTTATAGATTTTTTGAATAGCACGACCACCTTCCTGTTCTTTGAAGCACAGCATTCTAAGACAGCAATTGAGTTTCTTGATGTAAAGTTATCTTTACATCTGGATGCAGGACTAGAGACCAGTATTCACAGAAAGAGGACTTGGAGGAATCACTACTTGCATAAAGACAGTATGCATCCGAGGCATGTCTTCCATAACATATTTGAAAATCAAGCCACTAGAATCTCTAGGCTATGCACAGTTCCTCATGAGTTTGAAAAAGAGTTTCAGCAACTTAAAATACATTTGCAAAGAAGAGGCTATTCTAATAGGGATGTGAATCTGAAGAATTATGACGTACAGAACATTAGAAAGAAGAAGGGTCGACCCTATTTATCCAGTAATTTCTGCACATGATGAGAAACCTACTAAGCATAACAATCCCTTTCCATCACTAAGGTGCATCTTAACTTATTCTACAGATGTTTGACAAGTATGTGACATCATCAGGAAATATTGGACAGTGCTGACAGAAGATCAAAGTTAAAGAACAATAGTTGGAGATGCACCCAGATCTACCTTCAAAAATAAAAAGAATATCAAACGACTTTTGTGCTATAAAGATGGAACTACTTGGAGACCTCAACATACTGAAAGCAGAAAAGGGGCTGTTAAATGTGGAAGATGTAAGGCTTGTCAGTACATCAATATTTCCAACCTGTTTTGCCATCCAGTTTCTGGTCAGCTATTTTCTTTAAAGGTGCACGCCAACTGCAATAGCAAGCATCTAGTATATGTGGCTGACTGTCAAAAATGCAATGCCTTCTATATAGGGAAGACTGATTGCCAATTCAAAGAAAGAATCCTTCGCCATATATTGCCCATTCTGACAAGACCAATGCTTTAGCACAACATGTTAAAATGCATCCTGCACACTTCTTCAAGTTTATGGCACTACAGTTGATTCCCAAAAACATAAGGGGAGGAGATGTGCAGAATTGCACTGAAATTGTTGAAATTGACTGGATCATCAATCTACGAGCCAATCGTGAGCTTGGACTAAATGGTGTGGTACCATTGAAACCTATTTTAAAGACCAAAGACGAAAAACATGGTTTATTTAGCATTTTAATAAATTTAGTAGTTTCAAGGAGTTACGGCTTGAGCGGCTTTTGTACAAGTTGGTGGTTAATCGAAGTATATTGTATCAGTTGTTTTTTGTTGATCACCATGGCCAATAACTCCTTTGAAAGTACACCAAATTCTTTAAAGGATTCAAATGTCGATTCGGACTCCATGAATAAGCTCAATATGCTAATCTGTTATCACAGAAAGTGGAGCTAATGAATTAAAGACTGGATACAGTGGCAAGTGCGCAGCAGCACCAACAGGACCAAATGGTCATTTCTGATTCTGGTCAATCTATACAGATAAGACAAGTGGATTCTAACTTTTTCCAACCAGGACAAGTGGGGCAAGTGATGGCACAACCCTCTGCACAATTACAACAAACAGGTACTGTTCAAATTGTTAACACTGAACGGAATTTAGGTCAGCATAAGCAATTAATGCAAACAGAACTTGTACCTAATTCACCAAATACTAGTGCTGTTTGTGACAATGACAATATCAGCAGGTCAATGGCGCAAAACAGTTCACTCATACACCAACAACCAGTGCAGGTTTCTGTAAGTGAGATTACACAAGTACCGAATCTAAAAGATTGGTTAACGTCTTCAACAGGTTTGTTGGGGGCAAATAATTTGTTTAATGCAGCACCAAGCAGAAACAATTCAGGAAAAATATTGCCAGAACTTTTAAATTCTTTCAACCAGAACATGTTGAAATATAAAAAAATTGTGTTTGGAAATTGAGTACTTTCAAGAATGTTTGTAATTTGAAATAGTGCCAAAGGGGCTAAGAACCTGGCGATATCTGACCGGCCTCCTGCCAGGATCGCCATTTCATCAGGACTTTATTAAGATTTTTAACCAACAAGGCTTATATTTATTACAAACTATGATCAAACATTATAGTCTGATAAAGAATTGGAGCAGTGTATTGAATCCTTAGATGGACAAGTTAAACAGCACGCAGATTTTGGGAGATATAAATATGAATACCTTCGATGCTTTCAAAGTATCGAGCAGCATTTAGATAAATTAAGGCAAATCAAAATTAAGAAGCTTCAAAGGGACCAGAAACAATATAATACAGGAACAGCTTATCCCCCACCCCCAGGATCACAAATGTGGTTCGAACAACAAACGGTGAATTCTGGTCAAAATAAAAATAAAAACAGTGATATAACCTCTGAAGCTCATCAAATTGTTGATGAGATACTACAACAAGATAATTTTCACAGCAATTGTGACAATATAGAGGCTGTCAATGAAGATGTTAGGAGAAGTGAAAGGATTAAAACACGCATTAACAACGATAGCAATCAAGAAACAAGAAGTAATCAACAGGCGTCTACTTCCAATAGTAAACAGGGTTTTCCAAGACGCAATCAAAAGAAACAATGGAACAAGAGGAAGAATCACAACAGCAGAAGATAGCATTGATTAATGAGCAATATGGTTCATGTGATGTGATTAAAAATAAACAGGGGGACTTCTCTGTTTTTAATTTTTTGTCTTTCCATGTTTCAGAACAGTTGGCAGATATTTTGTCAAAAGGTTTAACGTTTGTTCCTGCATGTAAAATGAACTTGGCGCAAACAGTTTGTGATTTAAAATTATTTGTGAGGAAACTGAATTTGAAACAATTGTTAGGTGGCCAAGTCATGAATAATCACCCATTAGGGGTTCCGAGCTTTTTTAACAAACCATTACATAATACATTATACATGTTCGAGAAAATATGTGAGTTAGACTGAGGAAATTAAGTGAAACAAAATCAGACTATAAGTACAATTTGAGCAAGGATGAAAAAGAGATCCTGGAGGTGTTACTGGCAGCGAACGTGAGGGTAATGAACCCAGACAAGGGAGGGTATTTGGAAGTTATGGACACACCGGACTATGTTAGGAAAATCAAGGAAATCTTAGATACTGATATATATGAGATATCATCAATTAATGAATATAATAAATCGAATCAATTCATTAAAAGCTTCTTAAATGAATTATTCATTAAAGCAAGAATTGACTTACATATGTATAATTACTTGGTGGTTGAGTCACTAAGAGCACCCTGCATGTTCGGTGTCCCAAAAATTCATAAAAGCACCTTGGACCCCCCTTTCAGACCAATAGTGGATAGGAGAAGGTCATCCACGTATGCTTGTGCCAAATTGGCAGATACAATTATGAAAAAATATATGGCAAAAGAACAATGGATAGTCAAAGACTCCTGGGTCTTCTTAGAGAAAATTAATAGCTTTGCATATCAATGTGAAAATAACTTCTTGACAATTGATGTAAAAGAGTTATACACCTGTATCCCGCACCAACAAGGAATCGAATGGGCAACAGCAAGAATTAGACAGAAAGGTGCACCAGAAGATAAGGTTTCTTTGGTGCAAGAACTTTTAGATATCATCCTGCATTATAATTTCATATTATTTGACAATCAGTTCTACATCCAAAGAAAAGGAGTAACCATGGGCTCTCCATGCGGATCCAGTTTTGCCAATTTGGTAATGTCCTTTTGGGAAAACACTTATGTGTTCGGAAATAATGCCATCAAAAGTGTTGTTAAATTCTATGTTAGATTTATTGACGACATTTTTGTGATCATCGAAGGAGATGAAAATATAGCTAAGAGCTTAGTCAACACTTTAAATGGATCCACAGAGTTTTTGCAACTAACATATGTATTCAGTTCGACATCGACCTCATATTTGGATGTGGCACTGACTAAAAATAATATTTTGGAAGGATATGAAGCAAACATTTTCAGGAAGTCTACTTATTGAAATAAATTTTTGCACTATTCCAGTTCACATCCAAAACATCAAAATAAGTCAGTGGTTAAGGGCCAGTTGTTATGGGCTGCACGAATGATAACCTTAGAGGAAGAATTCTTAAAGGAATGTTCTAATCTAAAACTCTATGATAGCTATGTATGTTTATAAATTGTTAACAAAATAAATAAATAAATGTTTTTGAATAGGGCATATCCCATCATACTAATAGAAGAACTAATAGCAGAGGTAACACTCAAGAGAACTAATGGAGTATACATGCCTATTTTAGAACAGCGAAACAATAGGGTACATAATCAAAATGATAAAAGTACTAGTGTAATAATTCAAAGATGTAGTCAACAAGAAATTAAGGCTGAGTTTAATTTGGCTTGTATTTTGAGGTTTTCCCTAGATTATGATAATATAAGAAAAATCATAATGAAAAATTGGACCATACTGAATGATGACAACACACTAGTATGTAGATTAGGAACGTCACCAAAGATAATATGGAGAAAAGAAACAAGCTTTAAAGAACTTTTGCAGAAAAAACAATATGCCAATCCCTTAACAATCAATAGAGGTATGACACAATGTGGTAACTGTTCATTTTGTCATTTAATGTCACTAGGGGTTAACATAGAGGTTAATGGTTTTAGATTGTACACTAAAGGTAAATATAATTGTAATTCAAAAGGAGTAGTGTGCTTAGCAGTTTGCCAATGTTGTCCATCTTTTTATATAGGGAAGACCGAGCGTAGATTAAAAGACAGAATTTATGAACATCAGAGAAGTATGAACTTACTAAAAGAAGACAATGCCCTTGCCAGGCATATCATGACTTTCCCGGATCACAAATTTTGTTATAAAGTAATAGATCAAGTTAAACAAGATGTGAGGGGAGGTCCTTTTGGTTTATTGCTCGAGAAAATGGAACTATTGCAGCAAATTAAACTCAATGCGTATACCAACCCAGGCCTAAATGATAAATGTTCTCTTATGTGCTTATTGAAACTCAAAAGTCTAGATAGATGAATCTATAAAATGTCGATTACTTATATATATATATATATATATATATATATATATATATATATATATATATATATATATATATTTATGTGTGTGTAATTTCATAGTATCATAAGAATAAACCTGCTGGTTGAGGTTGGTTCTTTAACACATAAAATGCAATGCTAGACTGTTTATGGTACATTTAAACTAATATATAAATCAATATCTGTATAATATCTAACATAGTCACAATAATTATCGAGGACGAATAGTTTTGGTGGATTTATAGATTGCATGGTATGCACTGTTCATGTTTATGTCTTTGATCATCTGATCTTTAATTTCATGAATTGGTCAATGTGCTGTCATGTTTTTAACATATATTGTTATGAGATATATTTTATGAGATACATATATATATTTTTTACGAAATAATGACAATATCTTAATGTAGAACTTCTGAACGAAATGCATTTATGATGGTATTTTATTATTGTAATATCACAATCAGAATGTTTATTCATTATTTCAGTTGTTTTTCATGGAATGGTTGTGTATTTTGTAAAAGTGGAATGAAATAGGGTTGCTGCAGTAACGCATATGCATGTTTTGAAACATAGTATAAATCTGTAAGAAAGACACTCCAGTTTTATGAATGAAATGCATTTTTAGTATTGTATACCTTTAAGAAACACAAACGCCTTGAATTTTTTTTGGCGGAGAAGTTTATAAATTTAGAGTTTGAATTGTAACCAATATTTCTTGGTTTTGTTCTGAAGAAGTCTAACCACTTGAGTTAGACGAAAAACATGGTTTATTTAGCATTTTAATAAATTGAGTAGTTTCAAGGAGTTACGGCTTGAGCAGCTTTTGTACAAGTTGGTGGTTAAGTGAAGTGGATTGTAAAGTTGGGGTGTTGCCATGGGCACCCCATGTGCCAGTAGTTACTCCAACATTGTAATTGCCCAATGGGAGAAAGAACATGTCTTTAACAAAGCCAACCTATGGGCAAGCCACCTGATTTATTATGGTTGATTTGTGGATGATATTCTTTTCATCTGGGAAAGGGGTGATACTCAACTGAATTAATTTATAGATTTTTTTGAATAGCATGACCACCTTCCTGTTCTTTGAAGCACAGCATTCTAAGACAGCAATTGAGTTTCTTGATGTAAAGTTACCTTTACATCTGGATGTAGGACTAGAGACCAGTATTCACAGAAAGAGGACTTGGAGAAATCACTACTTGCATAAAGACAGTATGCATCCGAGGCATGTCTTCCATAACATATTTGAAAATCAAGCCACTAGAATCTCTAGGCTATGCACAGTTCCTCATGAATTTGAAAAAGAGTTTCAGCATCTTAAAATACATTTGCAAAGAAGTGGCTATTCTAATAGGGATGTGAATCTGAAGAATTATGATGTACAGAACATTAGAAAGAAGAAGGATCGACCCTATTTATCCAGTAATTTCTGCACATGATGAGAAACCTACTAAGCATAACAATCCCTTTCCATCACTAAGGTGCATCTTAACTTATTCTACAGATGTTTGACAAGTATGTGACATCATCAGGAAATATTGGACAGTGCTGACAGAAGATCAAAGTTAAAGAACAATAGTTGGAGATGCACCCAGATATACCTTCAAAAATAAAAAGAATATCAAGCAGATTTTGTGCTATAAAGATGGAACTACTAGGAGACCTCAACATACTGAAAGCAGAAAAGGGGCTGTTAAATGTGGAAGATGTAAGGCTTGTCAGTACATCAATATTTCCAACCTGTTTTGCCATCCAGTTTCTGGTCAGCTATTTTCTTTAAAGGTGCACGCCAACTGCAATAGCAAGCATCTAGTATATGTGGCTGACTGTCATGAATGCAATGCCTTCTATATAGGGAAGACTGATTGTCAATTCAAAGAAAGAATCCTTCGCCATATATTGCCCATTCGGAAAAGACCAATGCTTTACCACAACATGTTAAAATGCATCCTGCACACTTCTTCAAGTTTATGGCACTACAGTTGATTCCCAAAAACATAAGAGGAGGAGATGTGCAGAATTGCACTGAAGTTGTTAAAATTGACTGGATCATCAATCTACGAGCCGATCGTGAGCTTGGACTAAATGGTGTGGTACCATTAAAACCTATTTTAAAGATCAAACGCTTTAAAGTTTGTCAATGATTTCAGTTAAAGTGTGTCCTTTCTCCCTTACTTTATTAGCCTACTTTGAGCCAAGGAAAGGTGTGCTCCCTCCCACCCCTTTTTACCCCCCCCCCCACAGAGAAACACCTTATTGACATGAGCTGGAGGTGTTGGCTCATATAGGCACTGTGATTGGCCTAGGATGTTCAGCTATGGTTCATGTACCGTGAACAACTGCCCTTTATGTGACAAGACTTACTTCATTGAAACAGATTGCTAATCTACTATTTTACGATTTAACATATCCTTTTTAAACTAAGGTGTTGCATTAATTCTGTAACTCTTCTGAGTAAAGAGGACTGGTATCCACTCTATTAGAGCAGTGTTTACTTATAAAGTAAATGCACACCTAATGAAGCAATGCCTTAATTTGTATGCACTTACTACTTGGGAGGTTGGCATAATGGTTAAGGTGTTCACCTTACAAACACAAGGTGCAGGGTTTGATTCTCACATGGGGTTATTGCCTATGCTTAAAATGGCCCACAAGGGCAGTTAGCCTAGTCCTAACCTATGAATCTATAAAGTTTTTCCACTGACTGGATATTAGGGAGGGTGTATTTTTTCCATCATGTTTCTGATATGATGTCTTGCCTTTGGCTTGTACTGGAAGTGTAACAGTCCTTCTTCAGTGCAAAAGGAAAAGAAATACCACTTTTTCTCTTTATTATTTAAAATGAGTGCCATCCAATTTTATTGGATCTGTTGCCCCTTACAATATCAATGATCAAAAAAAAGAACCTAGCAGCAGTAGGATGTATAGTTTGGTTTAGTAAAGTGCATTGACTAACCAGTCAGTGCTACAATTTGCAAAAATTAATGTCATAAACTGCAGAACTAGATGGTTAGATCCATGTTTCAAATAGATTCACTGTATTTCTGGCATATGTTGTAACCAGCCTGATGGGTTGTGTTGTTGTGACATATGATCCCTTGTACCTCAAATAAGATATAAATGCATGTAATGTATCAACCTCTCCTTTCCATACCATCCAACAATCATCTAAAAACATCTCCAAATATCAATGAGGACATGTCCTGCAACATGGATCTAACCATCATACCTCTCAATATATACAAACCACTATTATGGGGATCCATTGTAGCAGTTTGTGTGAATGTCTTCATTGATCAAGCCTTCCTTAAGTGGAACACTTTTTTTCAGTTGTAACAGGATCTGAGGAAGGGAAAACCTGAAAGTGCTTATCCATCCTGAATGGAGCACATTGTTGTGTCTTTACATATTTTTCCACAAGGATTTTGCTACAAACATTTCCTTTTTATTGAAAGTTCATTGTAATATAGGATTTTAACAGTCTTTTGGATGTCCATGGTGGATCGTTCGTGACTTATTCACTGTATATTGTAATAGGGTGCATTCTGTTTACAAATGTCTTCATCTCCACAGCCTACATTGTCCCTAATGACTCTCCACACTGACTAAGATGATATCTCACCTCTGCCACCAAGACACACTGTTTTACATCATCACAGACCTGTAAGTTGTATAACCTATGAACCTATAAGCACTGGTAGTGGACTCCTGAAACAGAAATTACATTTTTACTTCTCTGTACACAGTTACTACACAGTATCTTTGCACATCAAACCAATTCAATTGCCTGTATACTATACCACCTCTGTATTCTCCCAAGACTGCAGTTTCTACTAGTCTTATATATTTACTGCTCAATGTCACCACATTACATAAAATTAATTCTATGACCAGTGTTAATATTGCATTTCTGCATTGCACCCCCATACTTTAAAATGATGGAATTGTGACTGTTAATTCTGTGATTTCATAAATCTTATGATGTCTTGCTATAAAAGGACTGACACATTTTGCTTCTTTATTGAACTCCTTCAATCTTTCTTCTTTCTTTTTCCTTTATTTAATTGTTTAAAGTTTCTAGGATTGCATGAATAGTAACCTTCAATTAAATGAGCCCAATGTAATAGCAATTCCTTGAATGATGCATTCATGTGAGTAGATTCCCATAGTCATTTATGGTATACATCATTGCAAACCAGAAATCATTACTTTTAAAAATGACTAATATAGTTTTAATTACTTCTCAGACAATTGTAGAGCTGGTTGATGCTGCACATGAGCAAACTGACTGACTACTGCCTCAGTAACATTGGCTGGAAGCTTTTACTTATGACATTCTTTGTGTTACTCTGTTAGTTGGACAAAGTGTTATGTTTATGACTTAACATACTCACCATAAGTAATGTTTGCCCCATTACGGAAATGTGCTCTTAGACATCACAGCTTTGGTGACTGCTTCAAAGAAGTCTATCAGGTTTAGGAGACATGATCTGCCTTTTACAAACCTGAACTGGGTGGGGTCCAGAGTTTGGAGATTACCAATGTCTTTGTGTGTAAGATCCATGATGATACATTCCATGGCCTTGCAGACCAGGTGCATTAGGCTAATGGGGCTGTAGTTCCTGGGGTCCGTGGTGGCTCCCCATTTGAGGAGTGGGATAACCGTCGCTGTGCGCCATTCAGTGGGCACAAAGCCTGAGGTGAGGCTATGATTGAACATGGTGCTTAGGTGGGGTGCCAGTTCATTCTGCAGTTCATGTAGAACACAGCCTGGGATGTTGTCAGGTCCTGTGGATGCTGTGTTCCTGGCTTTGAGAGTGTGGTTTTTACCTGTGCAGCCATGATTACAGGAATGTTGCATTCTTCTGGTATAGAGATGGGCCCTTTAGGGGGTGAGAGTGGGCTAAAGTTAGCACTGAACCTCTCTGCCAGGATGTTGGCAATATCAGTTGGTTCTGTATATTTAGTGCCATTGTGCTGTAACTCAGAGCAGATCTGAGTGTTGCCATTGGGATTCTTGACATAGCTATAGAATGCTTTGTGGTTAAAGACACAATGTTTTAAATTATGTTTTTTTTTTTTTTTTGCTTCTAAGGCTAAAAATGTAGTAATAAATTTAACAGCCTCGGTGAAATAAAAAACGCAGCATGTAGTGTGTAGATTTGTATGGGAAGGGATTACACTGCTAAGTCTTGTGTTACTAACATTGAAAAGTGATACATAAATATAAAATAAAAACAAAAACTGAAAAGCATGCTTTAGACAAATCAGTTCCTGCCGTGGACCATCAACCTGCAGCCAGGATAATTGAGTTAGCACTGTGTCACTGTATTACAACCATGTTTTTTTTTAATGTAGTGTACTTTTTACAATAAATGGAGTTTCATGCCCTGCTATATTTTGGAAGCAACATTTCCCTTTACAAGCATCCTTTGCTGTATAAGTATTGAGATTTGTAACAACTAAAAATTGAGCTATTGTAGATTCAATGTGAAAGAAAAGATTTATTTCCTTGCACGTGTGGAAATTTAAATGGATCTTGAGAAGCAGTTACATTTTGTACCTGTATCCTCTGATTTAGCTTATGATATAATTTTAAGAAAAATAGTTTCCCCATTTTAAAGCACTATGGAAAATATGGGAAGAGGAAGAATCTATATGCACAGTGTGGCAGGCTGATACAATTAATAAAAAAATAATAAAAGATGATGGGGGCAACAAGGCAGTGACCACACATAAGGATTCAGAATCAAAACCAGGAGAAGGATGTTGGCATAAAAACTACAAACGCAGACAGAGTGTGGCTGTTGCTGTGCAATAAAATTGTATTGTGTGTTATAACTATGGCCCAGTGACAGAGCAAAAGAAGCCCAAGCCCATAAGGCATATTAGTAAAGGAAATAAGGATGAACAGATAGAAAACTCTACAAAAAAACATTAGTTTGGGACAGAATTACACATGGAAACTTACAAGAAGTGTTTGAACAGCAACAGCCACACTCTGATTGTCAGAAAAATTAAGTACAGAAATGGGGATAAACTGGAAATGCAGCGTTCTATGCCTACTTATTCTAATCTACAACAGCAAATGCAATTGAAGGTGGGCTCTAAGCAGCAGGAATATGCAAATCAAGAATAAAACTGATTATAAATGTTATTCTGACATACCCTCTATAGAAGGGAAACAAAACAAGGAAGGAAAAAAATGAGGTAGTAATATCCACTTGCACGAAGGTAGATGGAGAGCAACATAAAAGAAAATACTGCACACAATAGGCCTGTGATGACAATGCAGAAAATAAATCAGAAGCAGATTTTTGTTTACAACCACAGTTTCCAGGGGGATATATAGAAGAACCTGCAGCAGGGCTAATCACCTGGAGGTGAAAACCTGCAGCAGGGCTAATCACCTGGAGGTGAAAATCTTGGCTCTAGATGATTGTCACTGCTGAAGTGACACCCCGACTCCAAGTGTAAAAATGGGAAAAAGGGGTTGGGGATGGATGAATAGATACAGAAGAAGCTGCAATACTTGTATTTTGGGGAGAAGCAGCTACACCTTCCACTTTGACATAAATTACTGTGGAAAGTAACCAAATGACTATGTGGGCTTAAAGATAACCAACATAAATTTTAAAAATGCACAATGGGAAGGTGATCCTTTAAGTAGGGAAAGATAGAATATAACCAAGACTGTAGGGAAGACACTAAACAGGATTTTCCCACTGCTTCCAACTCCTATTTTTTAATATATTTTTTGTATCCATTGGGACATCATTTATCCATATCAGCTCACCAGTGCCCCATGTCTATGCCTAGTCTACCAACTTAAATCCTACCCCACTAGACTTACTCCAGTATTATTGGAGCCAGTTGTGGATCCTAAGGGCATCCTGGGGCTTGACCATCTTTGCATTTATCCTTGGAGGCGGTACTTTATATACCATACCCATTCCTTTCCCTGCCTGCCACTCTCATCAATTACATCCAAGGGCATCCTCCCTGTTTGGACCACACCTCCCTTAGGCGAGTATCATTGATGAATGCCCCCTACCTGGGATGGCACACCTATCCCTCCCTGATGCTCCATCAGTCAGGTGAAGTTCTCATTGAAACCAGATCAACTATGGCTTCCTACCCCTATTTTGAGTTAAAAGATCAATTCTTATATACAACAAGTAAAGAAAGGAAAAAGACTGTATGTCAGTTACAAGCACCAAAATTGCATAAAACATTAGCAGCATCGTTAGCCCATAGTCACATGTTAGAAAGACAGATAAAACTACCACAAGAGTATTAGCCAGATCAGAGCCAGCCATAGGTAAAATAGTACACTAGGCCAAGGGCTCCATGGTACTTCCCACTGTCCACTGCTCACCCCACACCACATCCCCTGGTGCCCCTATGGCTTCCCCACATTCTGCCCTCTCCAAACTACTTAAATTGCTTTTTTCTTCCTTTTCTCACATTTTGTCTTACTCTTGAGCTTTTTTAGCATCCTTTCAACACACTCTAACAGGCCAAGACGGAAATGTAATAACTATGAAAAGAAAATAATTTTGTTAAGTCATGGGTGTGGTCATCACTAAGCCCGAAAAATAATACAGTTATAAATGCTTATTTTAGACCTTTTTCAAACCTTTTAATTCAAAAATGGCCTGAACAAAGATCATGACTAAGGAAAGAAATTCAGTTTTATTTATTTCTCTTAAGGAAGAAATAAGTTGTGAACAAGGCTTCAAGTTCAAAGCTGGTAAATTACAATAAACCAAGAAGACAGATGCTTGCAAAGATACATAAATTATATCTGAGGATACTGTCTGCCCCCCCCAAAAAAAAAGAGATAGTTAACTTTTGTGTATCCCTCTGGTATTAGACTGGGATGAAAGTGATGGCACAAATGGCCGCAGTCATATATTTTGAGTGGCTGCTGTCATACATATAAATATAGTATGCCTCCTCACCCTTGCCTCAAGAGACAAACACCATCTGTGCATCCCTCTGATGGTAGACTGGAATGAAACTGAAAGAACAAATAGAACACAGTAACATATTTTAATACATTGTTGCTATATGTACATAAACAGCATACCTCCTGGCCCCACTCCCAAAGATAGCCTTCTATACACAAGTCTGATGTTTACTTGTGAGTAAAGTAAAAACATAGTAGCAATCACAATAATATATTCCAACTTACTGCTCCTACACAAGCTAGAGTAACCTTCTGTGCACACCACTGAAGACTGACTGTAAAGAAAGTTAAATAAATAATACCCATACAGTTCCCATCCACCATACAAATTGTACTGAAGTTTTATGCAAACCTTTGAAGTTTAATTCTGACATAGATTATAAAAATAATAGCTATACTGTTCCTCCAGCCCAAAGACAAGCTAAAGAGACCTTCTGTGTCCAACTCTGAGGTTTGATTGTGAGGAGAATTAAAGAAATAATGACCATACCATCTCCAGCCTCCCACATGATCTGTAGCAACTTTCAGTGCACACCTCTGAGCAGGACTGGCTTTAGACAGATTGCAGAGGCCACTCTACCAGACCTGTGTCAAAATACATTTATACAGCTTAGGGTCACCAATGTCCCAGAGGCTTTGAGGATCTAGATGTTCTGTTATATATTTTATACCTTATTTTTGAAAGACAATGATTTGTTAACTATTTTTTTATGCTACTCAAGAGTTATTTTTTACACACACACACACACACACACACACACACACACACACACACACACACAAAAGCATAAGTAATAGCAACTAATTTCAGCAAATACAACATATTGTGTGATACTACTCCTACCATTCCAGATCAATGACTGCTAGCAAAGAACAGCATGGAAAAGTCATTTTCATCCACAGACAGCCTCTGCACCCATCTGTTACAGTCAATTTGCTGACTATGCACACTTCAAAGGTCTTACTGCGGTGGTAATAATAATAATAATAATAATAATAATAATAATAATAATAACAGCCACAGTAATATAATTCACATCTGTTTTGCATAAATACAAATTTTATTGCATAAAAACAGTCATATATAAAAGTAGCAGGGTGTTGGGGGGTGCAGAGGGGCTTTCCCCCCTGCAGAAATGTTTAATAAGTTTTTTTTTTTTTTTTTTTTTTTTGGATTTATTTTGGAATTTCAATATTCCAAAACATCGACAAGTCCCCAGCTCCCAATGCCTATCATAGAGGTACAATTCAAATGCATCACAAGGGATATTTCTGGAACATTAATAAAAAAATATGGAATGGGTATCACAACATACTAATCCTAATGGACTATGATACTTAACTTCCAGAAGTAGTGCCATTACCAAAGCTAAGTTAAAGCTATTTCCAGGAAACATCTATCTGTAGTGAAGGTATTGGAATCCATGTAAAGGACTGCTCCTAGAGATACATTGAGAACTAGACTAATAGAACATATATAGAGACAACCCCTGGAGTGAAAGTTAGACTGAGACGTTACAGAGTACCAGAATTACAAAAATGACTAGGAAAGTAAAAAAAAAAATGCTCCAATTAAGTACTATAGGTGAATCCCAGACTGACTGGA
The DNA here is from genome assembly GCF_019279795.1 of Protopterus annectens. Taxonomy (NCBI): domain Eukaryota; kingdom Metazoa; phylum Chordata; order Ceratodontiformes; family Protopteridae; genus Protopterus; species Protopterus annectens. Next base: position 1,553,571,328 of record NC_056735.1, read on the forward strand.
GTGGCCCAGTAGTGCGAGCCCCTAATCCTAATAGAAGTATTAGATTCTATACTGACTTCAAGGACCCAAATAGCTTGATAGTTATTCCATGCCCAGAACTGATGAGTTCATAAAGAATTTATGGAATGGCAGATCCATGACATTAGATTTGGTGAAGAAATTCTGGCAAAGAATACTTATCCCCTCCCAACCAAAAACAAACAAAAAAAATGTATTTTATAACTTCTGAGGGTCTACTACAGTAAGAAGTATTTTCATTTTGTCTATATGGAACCGAAAACATTTTCACAGACTGATTAATAAAACATTGAACAATATGTTATTGCATATATGAATGACATGGTCATTCAGTCAGATGACTGGCACTGTCATTTACCTAAAGTGCAGGCCATGTTAGTATCCATTAGAGAGGTAGGCTTAACTGTAAATGGTAAGCAAACTAAACTCAGTATAATGGAATCCAAGTGCTTAGTGTATTTTATAAAAACAGAGATGGTGATGGTGTTAAGACCATAAAGGAAAAAAAAACACCAGGGTGGCCATAAAAATTGGTCTGTACCCTCTAAGAGACATTTGAAGGCTTTTCCTGGACTAGTTTCGTACTATAGAAAGCATGTCTCCAATTTTGTGATTATTGCCTATCTTTTCATAGATCTCACCGAAGAGAAAATTCATAGATGTGGGTACACATTTGGGAGTTGCAGCATTAAATAGCACCAACAGTTTAGTTAATCTACATTTATTAAAGAACAATGCTTGCAGGATTTTTTTTTTCTCAAAAAGGTTGTAGAATTTGTATTCCTAAAACATATTCTGTCAATTTGCTTTGATTAAGGATTTACAACCTCCATTACCAATAATTCTTTTTGTATATAATTTCAATTCTATGTGAAATGATGAATGACCAATAAAAAAACTTTCCAAGAGAATAATCTCCAAAATAAAGATGATGCATTTTTTGAGGATTTAAACATTATTTTTATTTACTGTGGTATAAGTTGAGCCACTTATTTGGAGAGAGCATAATCTCAATAGTTTTTTGATTTGACATTTATAGTTTTATTTTATATATTTTGGATGACTTTAATCTCCCTATCTCACCATTTGTTTTGATGTTTTTTATAAACTCAAGCATGGGAGGATATTCTTTTTTTAATTATATCTGACATTAAGTCAACTGTATAGATTAAAAAAAAATTATAGATTTCTACTATAAGCCAGTTTTCCATATTAAAATCTTATTTATCCATTTAATAGTCTTTGTTAAACACTTTAGTCTCACTTAACATTTGATGTTAACAGATCAAATCCCTATTCTTTTTAATTTTATCATTTTTTGAAAGTTCTAACTGTCCATGCATTGAGGTATAAATTCTATAAGGAATAATGTAAAACACCATACTTTTATCTCGAGGTATTTATATATGACATTTCTAAATGTTTTAATATGTTGTTTACATAAGTAAAATCTTCTGGATTATTTGTGCTTTTAAATAAAGACTTCCTTAACAGCTAATTACTATTATTATTCAATGTTTGAATATGTTGTAAAGTGATATTTTTTCTATTTTTAATCAAATTGTTTCATGCTAATTTTTCAATTGGCTGAATAATCAAAATTTAACTAAAACTACTTTTTTAATAACCAAAGCTATAGCATAAGTTTCTAGGTCAGGAAATTATATTCTACCATCCATCTTTTCTTTAGCATGATGTCCCAATGCTGTTTTTTGTTTGTTTTTGTTTTGTTTTCAATTGGCTGAATAATCAGAATTTATAAAGCTACTGTTTTAATAACTGAAACTAACAGCATAAGTTTCTAGGTAAGGAAATTCTTTAGAAGGAACTAAGGAAAATGTCTGTTTAATGTCTAGTATTTGAGGTAAAATTACCATTTTGATTAAAGTTAACTCATCTTACATAGAAAAGAATAACTTAGTCCATTTATTTTGCATTGTGTGATACTGTCTAAAATAGTTTTATAATTAACTATTTGTTTATACTTGCATATAATAGTAAATCCTACATATTTAATCACTTTACTATCCAATTTGTTCTAAATTAGTTTCCATCAAATATTTTAACTCTCTGTTAATTAATAATATCTTAGTTTTTATTCTGGTTGAGCTTTAGATGTGATATCAATTCAAAATATTTTAACAAATTCATATACTTATTCGTAAAGAATCTATATTTCCTATTGTTAACAATATGTTATTGGCAAAAAAACTGAATTTTGAACATATATTGGTAGTTTATTTTAAAATCATATATCACTTTTAAGTTTTATGTGACAGACTACAGCCTAATAACTAAAATAAATAATAAACAAAAATGAGGGACAACCATGGACCATGGCCTTGCTTATCTTTATTGATTGAAAAAAAAAATCCTAATTTAACAAATGAGAATTAATTTTGATAAAGATGAATAAGAAAGAGATATAAAATCATTTGGAAATGTATATATTTATAATAGTTTAGTTTACTAAGACAAGTTTATGGAATCAAAGGGTTTATCTAGAACAAGGGTGATTATAGACAATTCTTGTTTATTGCACTAATACTGTGGTGGTGGTGCTATGGTAGCGTTGTCACCTCACAGTTAGACGTTGCCCATTCGATTCTCAGTTAGAGCATCTTCTGTGTGTCGACATGCGTGAACGGGCATTCCTTCATTGAAGGTTGTGCGTTAGGCCCAGCAAGCTAGCATGTAAAACTCTACTGCCAATCATTAGCGGATCGGAGTTCCAGTGTGGCGACCCCTAACCGGGAAAAGCCGAAAGAAACTAACTTGTTTATTGCTAATGGGATAATCTGTTAAAGTAATTATTCTTTTAAAGTTATCTTTTAATGTTATCATTGGTTTACCTATTTAATAAAAAAGTTTGAGTTTCCTTTGTTAATGGTGGTACTATATTTTTAATCTATTGAAAAGGATTGATATAAGATTTCGTAATCAACATTTAGTAACAATATAGGTCTATATGAAAGGTATACAGATGGATCTTTTTCCTGTTTTAATAAAGGAGAAATTGTGGTATATTTTGATAATGGAGGTATGTTAAATGTAGTCTGAATTTCAGTCAATAAGTTCTGTAAAAGAGATAAAGCATTGTGAGGTGATGTTTCATACAATTCAGGAATGATGCCATCATTACCTGGAGGTATATTTTAATTTTCTCCATTATTTCAAGCAATTGTTTCCATTTGTCTTATTTACTCTGATATATTTTTGTATATAAAATAAATGATAGTACAGCAAAATCGACCCAAGAATAAAACACACACTAAAGATGTAAGTTCTGCTGTAGATGTATCACAGTCCCAATGAATTGCAGAGTAGCACGAACTGGACATAAACTGAAGAAAAAACTTTTATTATAGACAAATATATAATTGGTTGAGCGCTTTCATCTACAATGAGTAGACTTCATCAGAACACTAAAAACATTTGTCAGCTGGGTTAAATACATTTCATAGACCAATCAGTGCAACATCTCAATGAGCCTAGAAAAACATTTAAAGTGTACTAACTATAATAAAAATTACATGTCATGTTAAGTCAACATTTTGAATCACTGTTTGCTAATATTTTTGTATATTCCTGTTGAAAAATATATCAATTACATATTCATTTTCTATACTACTTTTCCGTGAATTAATGTTCTCATTTTTTTTCAAATAGTCCAGAACTTCTTCCACATCTGCATGTTTTCTAGTACTATGTATAAATTTACGGTTGATGTGATTAAGTATTGTTATCGTTTGATACACAAAATAAAAATAAAAAGAATCCAGGCCACCAATGAAGGCAAAATCTTTTATAAAACCACACAGATAAGCACTTTCGTCTTGGAGCAAGACTTCTTCAGATAATAAACAAGTGCTACACATAACTTATACAGCCCTTTCAATCAACTTCCATTTACAGTGTGCTTTGACATTGTTATCATTTCAGCTAACTTATAGAAGCCTTTAGCAGTTAAGAGAATAAGAAATCAATCTGATTGTTTCTAAATAAGAAATCAAGTTTCTAAATGAATGTTAACCTTATTATGTAGGATCATTTGAAACTACAGATTAATATTCTTTCTTTTCTATTTCTTTCAATATGCCTTTTTTCCTTGTATTTTAAATTTTTTATTGTCTATCTTTCCTTGAGGTTTCGGTATGAGGTTCCAGTATGTCATTTTATTAGGGCTTTATCTTTTTGCAATACCAAGTAGAGAGTTTGTCATATAAATATACATTTATCAAGTCCTACAGTATCACATCAGAAATGTCATCATTACTGCTGAAATCTAAGAACTTTTATATTTCTACTAGAAACCACTAACAAATTTTAACTTTGTTATATAAGCTGGTAGTTTATTAAAGAAAGCCAGTTTTCTTAGATTTGGCATTACTGTGTAAGTAATAACATTGTGATCCAAAGAAGAAGATATTATCACCTTTACTTTTCTATTTTAGAATCCAAATCATTTGCAGTCCAGGGCACTAGCCCTGTGCATAATTACCTGATTCATGATTCCGTGTTTTGTGATTTTCATCTCGGCATTGTGGTCATCAGTATTTTGGCCTTTCAGTAAATAGAAGTAGACCCATACATACATATATAATTATACTGGACAAAGTATACTTTATTAAGATAAACACAATACTCCATTACATTAATGTTTTATTTTCATGAGTCTTTTTCTATTCTTTTTTTCTTTTTTAGACCAAACAGTCATCCAGACAAGTTTCTCTGTTTGTCGTTTAAGGCTTGTATGGATCCAGATTTTTTCAACGTGAAGATTGCTGATCTTTTTAGATTTAAGAAAGGAAAAGGCATCTTCTAAAGAGTCAAAATTACTTGCTCCCCTCTGAAGGAACAATTCTTAATCTTGATGGAAATAAATAGCATTTAATACCACATTTTAGGGACTTTACCAGTGGTAAGAATTACTTCCTTATTTGTTCAGTATTTCCTGTGAATCTTCTTCTTTTGGCTTTTCCCAGATAGGGGTCGCCACAGTGGATCACCTGTCTGCTCATGATTGGCAGTACTTCCTGTGAATAACCGTTACCAAATCTGATGACAAAATTACCAATTGTTTTTTTTTTTTTTATACATTTAAAATGAATTTAACAATTGTAGACCTAGGAAGGACTTAGGAGGTTTTTTTGAAAGAACTATGGACAATCTGTGCACCATATGACAAGCCCCCTCTTAGATTTAACACTTTTGGAAATCAGCTGATGAGGAAATTAACCATTTTCCTCAGGTACATTAAATATTCGCACATTATTTCTTCTCTCCCAGTTTCCAATGTCATCCATCTTGTCTAGTAGACAGTTATTTTGTTTTGGCAAAAATTCAGTGTGATTTTCTTGCTTACCCAGTCTACCCTTAATGTCATTTAAATTTGTTTCCATACTGTCCACATGAATCTGAATATTTTGTTACAGGATCTCAGTTTGCAGAAGTTCAAATTGTCTGTTGCTATTTTCTTGTATATTATCAACCTTTCTATCTGTTGTCTATTTTAAAGATACTTCTTGTATAGATGACAATAACTTCTAGGAACCCTTCTTTGTAGAGATGGTTGTTTTCCTAGTAGTTTTGGAAAGTGACATCATTCAAGTAGTCTGTTGATATATATTCTGATGTTTTTTTTTGTCTTATTATTTTTGACTAATATAATTTGATCCCTATACAGATTACATATTTTCCTTCACTTCTAGTACTGACTTCATCACAAACCTTCTAGTAATGCAGGTATAGTGCAACTAAAAGTCTGCTGCACCCAGCACCATCTTGGCCAGAAAATAGACCAGAAGCAGCATACTGTATATCCCCAATAGACTGAAAGGATTGTGAATACTGAGTATTATTTATTTCTGAAGTTTTTGTTTGAGAATGCAAAGCCAAGTTAGCTATTACTATTATTATTTTTGTTTGTTTCTGACATGTGGAAATAAATTATATATATATATATATATATATATATATATATATATATATATATATATATATATATATATATACTTATGGCTCAGCCTGAATGCAGACAACCATTCATAGCCACTGCTACAAAAAAGGATCTGATCTCCCACCAGGTTATCACATATCTAATCTGCCACTGTACCACTCAAACACCAAGAACAGAACATCAAGGTTCAGTGCTCATAAAAGTGATTTGGCTAGCAATACATGAGAGATCTACCCAAACATGACTCCTTCTTACACTTTGCAGGAGACTCACAATAAGAGAATAAACATAACTAACAGTCACAGTCTGACAGAGCATCATCACTGCATGCTCCCCTCACAAAATTACTTTGCATAAACTCCTGCTTTAAAACTTTAGGCCCTATAACCCGGGTGACCATACCAAATAAAATTAGAAACCTGAACATTTACTTAGAACTCTAATCCAAACTAAAATCCTTCCCACAAAAAATTTACAACAGTGCATGCTTCAAAACCAGTCATTCATAAATGCACTATAATTAATCAAGCCAAACCATTTAGGTTTTGCATACTCTACAGCCCGTTTATTTATGTCACATTACTTACAATACACTACTCAAAAGAAGATCTCTTCTCACCTCTGTCCTTCTCGTCTGCTCACACTTTTCATCTCACTCCTCTGTGTGGTTATGTGTTGCACAATCCCCATTTGTCCTCCTCATTCTCACTAACAACTGTACTACCAGTCTTTTGCCATCTACAGCTCTTGTCCTCCAATTCCTCGCCTTCGCCATCACATGCAGACTACTAATTCTGAAGACTTGACTAACATATACTAGGAATGACCCATAAGTGTACATTTGTAATCTGCCTTTTGCAAATCATTTTGATATCCTAGAGATCAAATTCATGTTAAAAGCTTTGCCTATCATTTATATAAATATGCATGACTAATCCCTGTTTTAGTATGTTCTTCCATTCTATGTTGTCCTTATAATGTCATTTACTGAGTCTATTAAAATGATCACAGCTTAGTTTATTAATTTCTTTCAAAGTAATTATATCAATAATTTGTTTTGTATTGATTGTGTCTTGTCCCTGGGCTGATGCTGAAATCACTCAGACCAGTGTTCTACTTCAGATGAAAGAAACAAAAGAAGAAAGAAAGAAAAATAAAATTCTCATTTCTGTGTGCCATATTTTGCAACATTTCATGAGAAAACTTGTTGCACAGACCTGTAGGAGGTAATCAGTGACTGTGGATATTCATTTCCTCTACAATGTCTAGCTTTCCCACTGTGCATAATCCTCTCTTTCTTTCTGACCTCCTTTACCCTCAACCCACAAAAAAGTAAGAGTCTTGCTGTTTCTGCAGTGTGTTAGAATTCAGTGCTTACCCAGCCCTTTCTTTAGTCTCAGTTTACCTCACCCTGTTTCTGTCTCTTTTGGCTTTGGTAAATGTAATGTGCTTGGTTGCCTTGCTCAGACTGCCTCAGGGAATCACATAATCATTTCAACATTAGTGCTGTTTAATAAAAATGTAACTATCATGTATACACCCAACTTGTGTGAATAATACAGAATGCTCTGAAAATCTTCAGTTGTTGATATAGACTGCCATCTAGTGGGTGCATTACATCATTGCCTTGTACTGGAGAAATTTTACACATCAGATTACACAGACCTGTGAAGCTTTCTGCAAGGGAATGCTGAGGTGCTCAGCTGATATTTCTCTAAAATTTTCTTTTACTTATTTACTAAAATGTTTCCAAAAATTCACAAGATGTATCAGTATAAAGCTGTAAATCATTTTATTTTATTTAAAATAAATGTTCGAATACACACTTGGTAGAACTGAAATTCTGATCTACTAGAATTTCTGGATTACTTTCCAGAATGAATGCTATGTAAACAGCCTTGTAAAACATTCCTCTTGCTGTTGAGTCATGCTTTTTTATGTCTCTGAAATGACTTTAGTGAAATATAACAAAGTGGCACAAATGCTGATGCACTCAGTTCTGGCCAGTAGAGCCATTCATACTCAGGGTACTACATATAAATAAGAATTTCTGATAACTACTTCACCATTTACTCATATTTTCACGTTTACTTTTGTTATGAGTACATAAATAGCTCCTTTAAGCCACTAGTACTTAGCCTACTTACAAACTAAGGCATCATATAAAGCTAACTAAGCATGTGAAAAATCTTCTGAAGCTCCAATTTGCTTGCATATATTAGATTGTTGTTGATAAAATGTGAAAATACTACCAGAAACATTTGACAGTGCTAAGAGTTTTAAGTTTTATAAAGAAGCAGGAGAACCCCTCAATCTGTGAAAAGCAGGTAACAAGTGATTACTGCAGTGCGGAGAAACAGGCAAATAGAAAAGGGGTAACCATAAAGGAAGACAAAATATAGAGAAGACAAGCATTAGGCTAGACTGACAAGACATTCAGGAAATTAAGGATAGTAGTAGATTATGAAAAAAACAGAACTGCATCAAGTCACATAATCTGTAATCTAGGTAAATGGTTGAATATTCTAATAGTCAACGCAATGTGGTATAAAAAGTACCTGCCAGGAATGTCAAAATTCCAGAATGTACAACTACAGGGGAGGATCGAGACTAAGGAGAGAAGTAGATATACCTGTTTATACTAGGAAAAAAATAAACTCAGTGGAGCAAAAGTTGAACTTGAGGGTAGAATATACAAACTAGATTACCCCTCAGAAAGAAACAGCTGCATTCAAATAAGTGGTAGTGTGTGTTCTCTTTCCTGCCATCTCCAAAGTTTCATATTTACTATTTTAAAGTGGTATGCTTGTTTAATTATGCTTTAGGCACCTTAACAGTATACAGTTTCCTGAAGGGCATGCTCTGCTACCAAGAGGTGCATAAAGCAGACAGTAGGGGCAATGTTATTATTCCCTCTTTGAAAGGCAGTGGACACAAGGTACTACAAGAAATGGCCTTGTGTCACTCTCTAATGGCTCCTGAAACTGTTAAAACTGCTGCTGTAGTCAGACTGAAGGCACTGTTGTGCCTTTTTTGACTGTAACCTCCTGTGAAGTACTTGGTACATATGACACTTGCTCATGGACTGTAAAATGTGTATGTTGCAATAGTGTGAAAAAACAAACATCGATTATATGGATTGGTGTTGTGACATACAGCTGCCAATCTCCTGCAAAGCAAATGGAACATTTATTTGTTAAGACATTATTACAGTTAATTAACTGCATAAGGTACTACTGGAGAGAGTCAGTGTATTCGGGGGACTTAGGAAAAAGCACACTGCAATCATTTATTTATTTATTTATGGACTTTCATGTAGGATAATCGAATGATTCCTACACATCGACGACAAAATGCTATACAAAACTATTGTGATCTGTATAGAAATCAATAAGCAAGTCATAATGAAAAGGATGAAAATGCAGTGTAGACAAATGGCAGTCTAGTAGGAGTGCAGTTAGGAAATGGATGAATTTTATAGTTATATTTAACAAAACAAAATGCTGACCACGTCTGTATTCTCCATATTAGGAGATGAACTAAGCAGGTCAGTTATTGTAATAATCCATAGGAAGACAGAAATTCAAAAGTTCTTTAAAGGTAATATAAGATAGGCTTCAAATAAGATTAAACTGAAGCAGACAGAAGAAACGTGTTTATGTGTTTCAAAATGAGGGAAACACTTACATGTAGCTCTGTCTTTAAGATAAATATAGTCATACTATCCTCAGCACCTCCCCACCTCCATGACTAGAAATGCAGCCAGTGCTACTATAGTCACTCCTTTCCAACTCACCCACATTATCACTAAATCAGTATATAAAATGCTTACTAAATTGACAAGAAGGAATAACTCAGATAATACATCACTCCATCTTAAATTCATAAAAAAGCCACCATATACATTTTGAAATATTATTCTCAGGACTGGAAAACTGCTATTAGTCAGTCTCTGCCCAAGACAATTAACCTACCCCTATACACATTTACCCAATTGTTAAAATTAATCTACTAAGCAAAACCTTGAAACATGACAGCTGCTAACAGACATTAAATGTGCAGCATGTATTTTGACTAACTTACAGTACCTATAACTATTTGCTACATGTTAAGTCTTGACATTCAATAAACCACTGATGAAGGAGAATTGGCAGCAGCCATTTCAACATACATTGTGCCTTTGATATGGTAGACCATGCAATACTAATTCACAGACTAGAAAGGAAAAGTTATTTACTAACTCCATTCTGTCATTTAGACTAGCCATTCTAAAGTCCGATATAATAATAATAACATGGTCTTATTTACCACTATGACCTTCCACTCAAGTACACCTCATGGATCAATTGTAGGCCCTATCTTATTCTCAGGTTCATAAACTCACCGCCTGCTAAAACTCAACAAAAAATTGTCCTTTATGGTGATGGCTTGTTAACTTCACAAATCAGGTAAAACTGTGCAGACCTAGAAAAATATTTTCAACACCAGTTCTATCAGCTGTGCCACTGACTTTATGCCATTAACTGTTATTTTTAATAAAATTATTTCTGCTGGCTGTATCCTCCAGAAACTCAAAAGTTCCAAATCTTTAGTACTAACTGATCCATGAAAATGGAATGCACTCAGCAAACATGTACAAATACTTAATCATCATCTCCAAAGTCCTTTCTAGACATAACTTTCCATATAAATGTGTAACTTATCTCATCAAAGAATGCTGAGAAGATGAACATTTTTCTGTCTAAACTGGAATATGAAAATTATCTTGGAGCAATGGATAACAGCCTCAGATCCAAACTTTTACAAAAGAAAAAACATAACATAAAGCTTGCCAATTCATAAACCTTTCAGATATACTAGCAAGTGCTTAGCAAATCAAACCTGTTTCCAGTAACTGCAGGAGCCACCAATTCCTCACCAGTGGTCTTGTGCAAGTACTTCTACAATTAATTATGTCCATCTCTGACCTCTAAACACAGCCTTAGCTCAACCTTAGTGAAACATGTTCCACATTAAGAAACAACTCTCTAGGGTCTCTAATGCTTTGGTACCGTGTGTGTAGAATGAATACCACTGAACACATCTTCTCAAAATTAAGGGTTGCAATTTGTAACTGTACTTTTAAATATATGGAAATGACCCAGCTTAGCTCCCTCAAAACATCACTGATAAATTACCTTAGAACTCTGTTATCACCAAAACTTCACATAGCATGCAACTTCTTTCCTCTGCTATTTTATCCTATAAACAAATGTTTCTGACAAATACAATCTGCTAAGGAAAAAAATCATAATCCTTATATGCAAATACTGACTTCACTAAGCACCAATGTTCTTTTTTAAGTTTAGTTATCTCTGAATAAGCATCTCTGCCAATATTCTCCTTTACAGATATCTCTAGTTAACTCTTTGTGCAAATTGTAAAAAATATTTCTTATCAAGTTAGCTTTTTCTATTATAATGCTCTGTGCCTAACCTGCAATTAAAAAAAAAAATATGTGTGCATTATGCGATAACCACCTTCTAATTACTATTGATTGCTTGCAATTAGTTTGTTTATAGTATATAAATGCCTACAAGATAATTACAGTATATTAACTGTTTACCCTCACTTTAGATTATAGTGTGCTCAATATCATCTAGTTGTAATCTTTCAGCTGTACTTCTGTAAATATATGTATCGTTATTGTATCTGTCTAGTCACAGAGTGACATGGGTTATGCCTACAATGAGACATTAATTTGGTTCACGCACCTACTTGGTTATCAAATGGAAACAATAAGCAAACAAACAAATAAACATATAAAACAGACAGATAAACACATACATGAATGTGTTTCATTGTAGCTTGATATTTTATGAAGTACTGATCCCTTTATATCATTCTAGATGATTAGTATTAGCTTGCATTTTATTGTGCAAGGCCTGATTAAGTCTATCATACTGATATAAATTTCTGTTTTCTGTATTTCTTTCTCAAAGACTCCACTTTGCATCTCTGATATAATAAGGTCTAGACACTCTAATTATAGGTGCTTGGTCCATGCATTTATTTACAATGGAAGAATGGTTTCTTAGTCTCCTGACACATGGGCAATGCTTCTTTTTCACTGATTTAGTATCAGTGAGTTAACTGTTAAGTTTCTAAAATGCCTTTACTGGTTCATTTAAACCTTTCAAGATAATGTACCTAAAGCATAGATTTTCGGTATGTGTTTTTTCTATAATTTTAATAAATTCTGTCACCATCTCCCACAGTGTATTAGTACAATGTGAATGTCTCTCATTCCCCTTGCAAACTTGTACAGTCATCCGAGACCAACGGTTCCTACTTTATTGACCTAGTGTGACAGGCTCTCATCAGTTTAATACTATTTATTTTGGGCTAGTGGCCCACAACATGCAAGTTTAAACAAAATTGTCACAAAATAACTTGGGTTTCCATTGAAGTGCATTGTGTGTTGTCTCAAGTCTGTTATTGTCTATGAAAGGAAATGGATAACTTAACAAATGATTTTATTTATTTATTTAGGATTTGTTAATCAGTTAGGTGAAGTAGTTTGAGGACCTTTTTTAGTCATGAGCAGAGAAAAGAAAGTAGAAACAAATGACAAATTCACATATAAAATTGGCAGGCATTTTAAAACAATCACAAGGAAGAATGTATTTACAGAGAACAGGAAGTATTAAGCATTTTATTTAGCAGTATTTAAATATTTTGCAAACATTATACAAATATATTTACTGTGACATTCCTGTGTGTGTGAGACAAAGGGGGATACTGCCAGTGCAGCTATCTGGAATTTTGTAAATAATTATATGTCATTTGTAAATATCAACAAGATCTGTATAAGATGCTTTTGTTACAAATGTATTAGTACTGTATGTCATGAGTATATCAAACTGTTGGTAGAGAAGTGCATGTTGAAAAGATTTTTGCAAAGTGCTGTTCAAACTATAACCACAGTGTGCCCTACTGGAATAGAACAGAAATGTCTTTCAGTTTTCAATGACCTAGACACAGAGTCTGTACTGAGAAGCTTTCTGCATTGTCTTCAGAGTGAACTAATTACTACCTCTGAAAGTATGAAGGAATGCAATTGTTTTATGACTTCCAGCATCTGCCAAAGATCTGAGGCCTATGTATTTTCATAGACAGATACTAAATACTGCCAAGCATCCAGCAGTGGCAGTTTCACCTGTTATAGAGTCAGATGACAAGAAATTATGGCATTTTGCAAGCTAAACAACAGTAATATTTAAGATATTAATTTGAGAACTCTCTGAGAGAGACAGAGCATTCTGTATTCTGTTTTGGACCTGACAACAACAGGAATGATTCATCACACATCGGCCTTGCTCTGATGAAGTAAGTTACTAGGAATAGTATAATTCTTAGATATAGTCAGGAATATAGCAAATCTTAGTTTAGATATTTTTCTTTATTTGAGACTGTCCTGCAATGTTGTTTTAAATATTTCCTGTGATTTTGAACTCTGATGTCACTGTGATTATATACTGAGTATTTTCTTGTTATTTTATTATTTATTATTAAATAAATTTAAACATGGAAGCCACGGTGGTACAGCAGTTGCATTGTTGCCTCACAGCAAGAGGTTCTCCCGTTTGATTCTCAGCTAGTGTGCGGGGAGTGCCTTTTGTGTGGAGTCTGCATGTCCTCCCCGTGGTCGAGTGGCCTCCGAAAGACATGCATGAATGGGCGTGCCTTCACTGAAGGTTGGGCATCGGGCTGGCAACTCAGCACCATATAAATTGACTGCCAATCATTAGCAGACTGGAGTTCCGCTGTGGCGACCCCTAACCGGGAAAAGCCGAAAAGACAAACAACAACATTAAATAAATTTAAACCTTTCATTGTGGCTGATCTGTCTAGAGATATTTAAGTTTTGAGAGTACTTGTGGCCCACTCCTAATAGCCTTGCTCTTGGTCAGACTACCATTTGTATTAATATTAATATTGCACAGTAAGATTGGACACCCTTTGTTAAGGGCCTTAAAGTAACCGATAAGGAGTTGGCTGGTGGCAGTGATAACTACTGTATAGTCTGGGCAAAAGCAGGCATAACTAGTAAACTTGTGCCAGCCTTTCCCAGGCATGTGTTTGTTTGTTTGTGTGTCTCTGTGTGTGTGTGTGTGTGTGTGTGTGTGTGTGTGTGTGTGTGTGTGTGTGTGTGTGTGTGTGTGTGAATGTAAATTAAACCTCAAAGAGTGTGTGTGTCAGCTAATTGGGCAGGGATATGAAGCACTGGTTTGACAGAGAGGGTGCTGGAGGTTTTGGCTTGGCCACTCAGCTGAGATCTGAGTTCTATAGCTGTGCCAGTGAGGAGTCTTATTGGGGATCTGGATAAAGAGGAGAAACCAGCCCCGGACTGACTGTGGTCCCTGTGTGCTCTTAAGGGAAATTGCTGTATCTGGAAATACTGTGTGTACCTGTTATCGTCCCAGTGTGTGTCTCCCATTGTTGCCAGTGGTGAGGACTGAGGCTCCTTGATTACTGATCCAGTGGTGCGTCATCACACTGTGTACCATGGAATTATTCAAAATGGATAAAGCAGAACTTGTAACATTATGGTATGGAACAGTATTGCATGAGGATTAGGCATGATCACTGAAGCATATGTACTTATAAGTCTCAAAAGCAAAAGGATAGATATTAAGCTGTATTCTAAGCTGTATATTGAACTGCTGCATTCTTTGTTGTATTGAATAGTTATGTTTCAGATAGCAGAGGAAGTCTTAGATAAGACTTTCTTAATGGTAGCCAGATTAAGTGCTGGGTCAACACAATAGGATCATTCTAGGTTCTGCAGTACAAAAAGTTGATATTTTCATCTGCTTTTCGTTATTTAATTATTGGCAGTATCCAATATTTAATGACTGAAAAGTTAAAAAGTTTAGCAGGAAGCTAGACCAAGCGGTTACTGGTAACCAGTCAGTTTTTTTTCATAAGGCAGAGCAATGATCCAGAAGAGGTGCATGAACTGCATTATTTTGTTTTCTAAAGTGTGCAACAAGGCAGTATTACGGGGATAAGGGAGCAGCATATTCCAATATTGGGATCATTACGCTGATGGCAGTGATGCACCTTGCCTCATGTGTGAGAAGATAAGCAAAACTGATTTAGTTTCAGAGAGAAGACTGAAAGAGAGATACTGATCCAGCCAGACAAATAGATATTTTTGTAAATCAAAACTACCTAGTGGGTCTTCGACTATCAAGACACTATTAGTGTTTCACAAAATTAAGTGATACTATGATGGAAAACCCTTTGGATGAGGTAAACAGCGTGGTATGGTATAGTTTTCTATTAAGTGTTTTATATTCCATCTTTATTTAAACTGCCTATATTTACCATTATTGTTCTGACTGCCTTTCGTATTTGATTTATATTTACATGGAGACAGTTGTAAAGTGTCTGCATTAGGCTTCAGTCTCATTTTCTTGCATGTTTGATAGAGCTTTTATGAATTACTGCTTTGTTTTGTCAAAGCCTACCTCCACCCCCAGAAACAGAAAACAATAACTATTGTCAGGCCTTGGGCTATGGTTAAGTTGATGTCACAGCCCACTGCAGTGTTCTTTAGATTATCTGACTAGAATCTAATGTTTAACCTGATACCTTAAGGTACACACTCATTTGACTATTCTACCCTTGTCTCCCTCCTTGATTTCATCTCAGTCCCCCCTTCTACTATTTTCCCATTTCTTATAGACTGTTCATTGTCTGGATGACCAGCATAACTGCCAGTTCTTCGGCTTAGGCTAGTCTCCCTTTTATAAAAAGAAACCACTTTACTGCAGTAGGATTTGATCTCATTCCAGTTATTGCTTGCTCCTCTGAGGTCCTTTTAGTACCCTACTGAATAGTCCTCAAAGTTCCCATCCTAGAAGCACACCCATTTTCACCCCATATGGAATTGCCTGTTTGGAACTCAGTCCACTTTATGTGCATCTACAAGAACACATTCCCTGCCCACTTCAATAGACTGCAGTATCTGTTGAGGCCAGGGCTTACCAAGGTAGACTAATAAATGCTTACTCATGTTGTCCTGTTGCAAATTGTAATACATTTTATAAAAAAAATTTAATCAAGTGAACTTGAACTTTTTTAAGTCAGAGAATGTATGTAAAGGTGCTTTGATCCTCTGGTGACCATTGTATGAGATATTCAGAATTTGAAGCAGAATTGCAAAAAAAAATGAAACTTATACTAACTGCCATTCTTGTGGAAATCTTTGTTTGAACATATTGTTCAGAAAAATGTGCAACCAATTAAAACAGATTAAAAGTAAGCAATCTATATTTACTTTACCTACAAATTAGTACGAGTTGCAAAGGTGTTTAAAGTTCAGGTTCAGTAATTTTATGGATCAGTGGAGCATTTCAATGTTAATGAAGCAATGAAGCTTTGAGAAACTGTAGAACATGACGGAAATATTTCAAGACGGATGGGCTGTGTGACAAAACTGATAAACTGACGATCCTTACTATGAAACTTGTGAAATATTGAAAACTTGAAATTATTAAGAATAGCAAGAACACTGCTATTAAAAAAATAAATACAAATGCACTTTTGAGACCGCTAATAATATTAATACTGCTGCCATCAAAGAAAACAACGCTT
>NC_056735.1:1553592948-1553660448 GCF_019279795.1 Protopterus annectens
CAAACCAAATGAGTAGAGCACTATGTGAATTTGCCAGTCCTGTCTATATGCGTTTTGTAAGCTTGGAGAAAGTACATGTTGAATACGCTGGCCTACCTTGTGGGCAATGCTACAAGAGTATGAGGTTCCAGGGCTGCTATATGCCATTTTCTCCATGTCTGTATTCTTGGCAAGCAAATCAGATACATTCAATGTGTCGATGTGTCTGCAAGACAAAGCCAAGGTGCATCTTTTCTCTAACACTTTCAGTGTGTCTGCAACTCTCTGCCAAGGTGCGTCACTTCTCTCTGACACATTCAATGTGTCTGCAACTCTCTGCCAAGGTGCATCATTTCTCTCTCCTGTATGCAGTTTGTACTGACAAGATATCGAGGGTCAGCTGCGGTCTGAAAAGCATCCGGTCTAGGATCTGACAGCTGCACCTCTGATGTCTGTAGATAGTACTATCCTGATGACCAAAAGTGACTGTGACCTCCAGTATTCACTGGAGTGTTTTGCTACTGAGTATGGAGCAGTTTCAATGAAAATTAGTACCTGCAAACCAGAGATAATGGTTCTTTCTTGGAATATAGTAGATTGCTATTACAGGTGAGGGATAGAAAAGATAACACAGGTGGAATATTTAAAGATGTTTGGGTCTTGTACACAAATGATGGTAGAGGAAATAGAGAAATAGACCAGTGGATGGGTGTAGCTGTAGCAGCACTGCAGTGACTATGGTGATTAAGTAAGTTCTGAATCAAAGGGCAACCCTCTCAGTTTACTGGTAATTTTATGTCCCTATCCTCACCTGTGGTCATGAGCATTGGGTAATGACCAAAAATGAGATCAAGGATGCAAGAAGCAGAAACAAGGTTCTTTTGCAGGGCTGCTGGGTTTAGGCAATCTAGGATGATCTCACATTACATTCACTGCTCCCCTGGACTGACCAAAGTCAGATTTGTTGATCTAAGTACCTATCAAAGATGTCCTCTGCTCTGGTCACCTTGAGTGGGAGGTGTACCTTGCACAACCCACCAGAAGGAGGGTTTGTGGCTGACATAGGGCATGCTGCAGAGAATCTCTCTCTCTCTCAACTTGCCTGGTAATTCTTAGGGATCCACCAGGATAAGCTGCTGAATGTGGCTGCAGAGATGGAAAAGTGGTCTGACTGGTTCACTTACTACCACCACTATCACCACTGAAATAAGGGGGTTAAAATATTGAATGGAGGGAGGTGTGGAATATGAACAGTACCAGGAAAGTGATACTCTACCCTATCATGCAGCTGATTTCTACATTTATAAGCAGATGGGCATGAAGGCCGAAGTATATAATTTTGTTCTCCTATCTCATTAATCCTAATGAGATAGCTCCATTTTCTTGGTGGCAGAAGTAGAGACATACTGAGTAAAAGTATAGGTTCATAGGTGTGTACTACGCTAATGGCCCTGCAGCCTTTACAAGCCTAGCCCAAAAAAATTGCCCAGGCATGGTGCCACCCGACGTTAGTTCACAGTGCCCCTAGATAAGGACAGATGCTAGAGTAACAGACTGAATGAGCCTAGTTTTCTACTCAACTTTTGCATTTTTCTTAAGTCTAAGACAAAAGTTATGAACTTGTAATTGATGTCAGCTCTGTGTACAGGAATACCTTACTCACTAACTGCACTTTTTCTAGCTTCTTCCACACCTTATTCATACCAAATGTAAAATCATAGAAGTTGTACAGACTGCTTCTTTATAATGATATCATAACTGTTACTGGGATTCCAGCTAGTCATAGCAGCCCTATGAAAAGATGGGCAAACTGTGCTTGATATATGTATGCACCAGATAGTGTCACGTTGGTTTTGTTAAGTGTGACTGCTTATTTTCACTCAGAATTGAAACATTAGAGACACGTATATATCATAAATATCATCTACACTATAAAATATTATCTATTAGATGTGTCCAACCTGCGGCCCGCGGGCCGCATGCGGCCCTCTACCTCTAACTCCAACATTCATGTATGCATGCCCCAAAACACTTTTTTGTTGTGTTTTTCACGGCCGTGACCTGTAACTCTAACATCAGTGTGCGCATTCACCAAAGCATCCTTCTAGTTTTGATTTTTTTTTTTGCGCCAAAGAAGGGTCTGTGTGTTTGCACCATTATTTCGTGCCAAAGAATCAATGTGTGTGTTCTTGCTGAAGAGGGACTCGTCTATGGATTTGCTGCCATTGCCTTTTAAAGAGACAGCACTTAACCTGTGTTAATAGGTAAGTATGGTGTGAGTGAGTGCATGCATGAAAGCAGAATGTTTGTGTGCATGAAAGTAGAAGTGTGTGTATGTGTGTGTGTGTGTGTGTGTGTGTGTGTGTGTTTATGTGTGCATGACAGAGAGACAGAGAGAGACACATGCACAAAGAGGCTAACATACAAAAAAGTTAGCTCACAAATGCATCCTACATTAAAAGTACACTTTCATTAATTTGCAGCTTTTCTGATAGGGAGAGTGTTGTATTGAATATGAAATCATACCTCTCAACTGTATGGATTTTCGAAGAATGTCTGGATTTTTGCCTCATCTTCCAATTTATGTCTTTTGCTTAGGAAATAAAAGTAGTCATCCAAGGTAATGCAGTCCCAAGGATTAAGAAGGAGACAGCAGCCTAGGGTTAATGGGTCAGTAATGGATTGAGTAATGTGGGACTGTAGCATATAAAGTATATTGTTTTTTTTGACAAACAAAAAAATCACCCAGTACTGTCTTGTCATTGGTGGGTTCTAAGCAGTAGTAGATTGGACAACAGTAAGCATATCTTTGGTGGATCATCAATACTGGCAAATCAAGTGTGCACAATGTCATTTTTTAAATGTTGGGGGTTTTAGTGTGTATGTGTGTGTGTTTGTGTTGGGAGTACTGCAATAGTAGATGATTATTAAAGACAGAGACTTACAAACTGTGGAGAATATGTTTCTTTGTTTCAAAACCTGATACTTGGGTACTAGGAATGCCAAAAAGATTTTTTAAGACATAGCTTCTTGCAATTTACAGTGGATGGATATTTACATTTAATGGACAATGTTAGCAGTATGAGTGTGGTCCTGTAGGGATCTGGAAGATGCTATGTCTACCGCTGCCAATGTCTTGTAAAGTGACCTGGAAATGGATATTGGGATGTTACTGAAAAAATACAGCAAGTGGGCTTTAAAATGTAGTTTAATTAAACAAAGTGCACTTGCAATTTACAGGCCATAATTTAATTTATTTCAGGTAGTCCAGATCCTGGTAGATTGTATACCATTAGGCTTAATTAGGGAGAGGTGTCATTCTATGGAAATAAGCAGACCTAGTTTCAATGAAAGCTCTGTGGTTGTTTGCAGGTAGGAAGTTGCAGGATGTGGAGCCAATGTGTTTTATTATTTTTAATGGATTTGTCATTTCAAAGTATGGTTTTCTTTGTTGCAAAAGAAGGCAGGATTGAATGAGCCATGTAACTTTGCAAATAACTTTCTTATTACACTACTTTAATTCTTTTGGAATTGATAGGTATGCTTCATTGGTTCGGACGTAAGCATAGTGTGCTGTGACTGATTTCTTGCAGCAGTCTGTGGCTTACTTATCACAATAACTTTTCTGTGTTTCTGGGTGTGTGATCAATTTAACAGTTTTAAAGATGTTTTCCAAAATTAAATAAATACATAATAAGTAAAAAAAAGTAATCCTTTCTTCACTTTGAGCTATTGACAAAGTCTGGGAATTTGTTTTTTTCAAAAGCGATGGTCAGCATTACAGCTTAGTAAACAATCAGTCTGTGAATAACTTCTGCACAAATTAAAATGTCTGAATGTCAAATGGCTTTAGATTGGAGGGAAGCTATATGTTTACTCCAGTATGTAGTATGATCTTAGAGAGTTTATAGATTTCTTATCGATTTAATTTTTGCTGAGCAGTTATTTGTTGATTTATTGATGGTCCTTTCGGTGGTGGGAAATTGCATGGAGGAATTCATTTCTATTATGATTTTTTTTCAGATATTTTGACTTCCAGACCATTTCAATCAGTGAGACTGTGTTATGTGATTACTGAGGTTGCCTATTTTACAAGTAGGGGCTCCTCCGTGTGTGTGTGTGTGTGTGTGTGTGTGTGTGTGTGTGTGTGTGTGTGTGTGTGTGTGTGTGTGTGTGTGTGTGTGTGTATAAGAGAGAGAGAGATTTAATATGTATACTGAATATATTTTTGCAAATGGAATTCGTAGTTAAATAGGCCCCTCTTCTTAGACAAGTAGACTAGAGTAACCAATATTAGATCATAGCCATCCAGCTGGGAAAGT
The DNA here is from genome assembly GCF_019279795.1 of Protopterus annectens. NCBI lineage: Eukaryota > Metazoa > Chordata > Ceratodontiformes > Protopteridae > Protopterus > Protopterus annectens. Next base: position 1,553,597,250 of record NC_056735.1, read on the forward strand.
TTAGTATGTGGATTTTCCTTCCGGTTTGATGAAGGCTATGCTACTTACTTAAGGAGTACATTCATGGCTATCCATCCAGTTGTAGTGTTGTTGAACTACATTGTTTGATAATGAGTGGAGCTTTTTACAGAAGTTGAAAGTTTTTGTGTGAAGAACCTGTCCATACAAAGTGGCTTGTTTATGTTGCAGTGAAGGCTGTGGTCTTTGTAGCGAGTCTTTTAAATATAACCAGTATTTCTGAGGTGGAGAAAGTCTCTTAAGGCAGGATCTTTCTTAGCCTGGAAAGCAAGCCAGTGATGAAATTTATAGTAGCCAGTGAGAGACAGAGGAAAGCAAGAAGCTTTTTAGTCTGTTTGGATAACTAAGTGAACTCAGTCCTTTGACCTTTTTTTGTCAGAAATGGTTGTAGTCTTCTTTTGGCACAGTGTTTTGCTGAGGCACGTGCCAAAAGGGGTGTTGCGCTCAATAATTGCTCTTGTAAAGGAAGAATACAGGGATGTTATGACCTCCTTGTCCCTGGATGAGGTACCCTTACTAATGAGGTGGGCCATGTAAAAAGCTTTCCGTACAACGGAGAAAACGTGGTGGTCAAAAGTCAGGTCTCTATCAACCTGGGTGCCCAAGCACCTCACGACTGATTGCGTGCTTACAACATTGTTATTAACGTGATAATTTGTGGGGACATCACTCTCCTCAAAGGGGATGATTGTGCATTTTTTGGCATTTAGCTTGAGGCCATGTTTCTGGCACCAGTCATTTGTTTGGGTGAGACCCTCTTGTAGCTTATTCAGAATTGTTTTATTAAGTCAGTAATGTGAATTCTTTACTTTATTACAAATTTGTTGGCTTATTTTTGTGGATTATAGTATTGTAGGACTGGTAATGTTGACACTGTATGTAGATGGACTGCTGGAGTGGTTTTCCCAGTGAGAAATGCAAGTGCTATGGTGAATATCTGTTTATTTGTTAAAAAAAATCTATATATTAACTAAGATGTTAGAGTTAACTATTAAATTAGAGAATTAAAATCAGAATGAGAATTAGAATTTTAAGGCAAATATTAGGCATTCATTACATTTATTAATTGTTCGAATGCACCTACAGCCAGGAGGTCGACTTTGGCCTCCTGTGGCAGCGGAAGAGTTAACTATATGATATATTTTATATGCGGCCCCAAGACAATTTCTGTTCACTAAATGCGGCTCCGGCAAGCCAAAAGGTTGGACACCCCTGATTGAAGCCACGTAGGAGTAATACATTTCTGACAAACTTAAAGAAGAAATTGAGACAGCACATTCTCAAGACTGCTAATGTATATGAAAAGAAAACAAAGCATGATTTACATTGTGCATGATTCACATTCTTATGGGCTGGAATGCACAGAAGGCATTATGAACCCTGGCAGCCCATTTCTGATTGCTTCGGCAACACAAAATCATGAAAGTAGCCTTTTAAGTTATCAGCCTCTTGAGCAACAGAGTGCATCGTAGATATTACTTCAATTAATACAGCTCCAGTAACATTTTTTTTGTAAGAAGAAACACTGATTTTTGAATTTACATAGAGCAAAGAAAATGCACCGTCCTCTTCAAATGTGATGATACACCTTTGGGAGGGGAGTATTTTGATTATGGAAATATTCAAAGATAAGGATGCCAGCCACCCCTTGGATCTTGATGTCAGAATGTCAATCATTCCTAATTTGGTTAGCAGTCTGTATTTTCCTGTATTTAAGAGTATCAATCCACTCTGTTTCGACTGAGGAAGCAAATTGCCAATTAAAAGTGAAAGATTCTGATAGACAGTAGCAGGAGATGAAAGAAACTGCTGTAGAAACATGAATACTTTGTTGTGTTATTATGTGTACTGAAATTTAAGCCTTTCACAATGGAAATCAATGTTAAAGAAGAGAATCTAACAGGACACTAGGGAGACATTTACTCTGAATACTCACACATAGCCTCTGACAAGAGAAAAAGTAAGCCAATGAAAGCATTAAAGCACTTCTGGTCTTCCAGCAATTTCCATTATTTGTTAACATGCACTTCAGCTATTCTGCAGAATTACTGGAAGTGACCCTGACAACATCTGCAGTGTATTTGCTGTTTCCATAGGGCAGGTTAGCAGAAGTTACTGTTGGACTGATGGAAGCACTCAACAAAGCTATAAGAGAAATGTCATATCTTCTGCTTCATTCATGGAGAAGAAAAACTGCAAGCATACACTTCAGGTCTACAACGTGTGACCGAAGGATGGGCAAAGGACTACAATAAAATAAAAACTCATTAAACACAATAATAAATGTAACCATCAAGATGCCTTTCCTGAACTAAACAAGTAACAACAGTCCCTGATCAAATCAAGCAACGACAGATATGAAGTAAAAATAGCCACCCAAAAAAGACACCCATAAAGTCTTCTGTAACAGAAACTTCAGAAACTATGTTCAGCACTTCATACACTCAGAACCTGAGGGCATAGCTCAAACTATTTAGCTCAAGCTTCATTGCCACCTCTCCCCCCTACATTCCAAGGTCACATATGTACATGCATCTACAACACCCTCCCCCAACACACATACACAAAAACAAATCTGCCAGGAGGAATTCTTCAAAGCACTTTCCAAGGCCAGGAAAGCGTACAGTTGTGTAGGTAAACTTAATGATCACTGCTGTGACAGCCAGTTATATGGGTTATATCCTGCCAAGGGTATAATAGCCGGCCAGCTTCCAACGCTTCAGGGCATCTTCTATGTACACAAACTGTCAGGCAGCTCAAGCTGAGCTGACTAAAAGATAAGTTTGGATGCCAAGCCTTTCAGAGCTTTCCTGACAACAGAGAGAGGGAGGCTTAGTCCTGAAAAGATGATGATAGGAAGGACAAAAAATAAACAACTACACTGTGGCATAAACATCACACCAAAAAATAAGGGAGATGGAGTGAAGAAACAGCTTCTGCAGCAGCGATCATTCAAACATCTACTGCTATGGTAACAGCAGTGATCGTTCAAACATCTACTGCTATGGTAACAGCAGCGATCGTTCAAACATCTACTGGTATGGTAACAGCAGCAATCGTTCAAACATCTACTGGTATGCTAACAACAGTGATCGTTCAAACATCTACTGGTATGGTAACAGCAGCGATCGTTCAAACATCTACTGATATGTTAACAGCAGTGATCGTTCAAACATCTACTGGTATGGTAACAGCAGTGATCGTTCAAGCATCTACTGGTATGGTAACAGCAGCGATCGTTCAAACATCTACTGGTATGCTAACAGCAGCGATCGTTCAAACATCTACTGGTATGCTAACAGCAGCGATCGTTCAAACATCGACTGGTATGGTAACAGCAGCGATCGTTCAAACATCTACTGGTATGGTAACAGCAGCGATCATTCAAACATCTACTGGTATGGTAACAGCAGCGATCGTTCAAACATCTACTGATATGGTAACAGCAGCGATCGTTCAAACATCTACTGATATGGTAACAGCAGCGATCGTTCAAACATCTACTGGTATGGTAACAGCAGCGATCATTCAAATATCTACTGGTATGGTAACAGCAGCGATCGTTCAAACATCTACTGGTATGGTCATTTTACCTACACAACTGTACTATGTTCATCATATTGATCACGGCAGCAGTAGCCTTAGCTATATAGATAGATTACTATAGCTTTCTACACTTGGAAAGTGAAAGTAAAAAACAGTCCAGGATCCCCTTGAGAATGGTCCTTGCAAATCCTGATCTAGACGTAGAGAAGGAATCAAGCTTAAAGTGCTTTGTAAAAGTATGTACAGAGGACCAAGCTGCAGCTTCAAGAATACTTATAGACTCCGACCCTTTGAAAAAAGCCATAGACGAAGCCAAGGCTCTAGTAGTGGACCCTGACCGTGTCTGTAAAAAAATTGCTTTGGGAGTATAAAAAAGGGTACTAGTCAGATTATTTTTCAAAGAAACCCTATCTCTGGAAAATGACATAGGGTTGAGTCACCACAAGAGCATGTAACTCAGATACTCTTCTTGCAGAGGTCAGCGCAATCAGTAAAACTCTTCCATGTTAAGAACATCAAGTCAGCCAGATTCACTGGTTCAAATGGGAACAAGTCTTAGCTTCTGTAACACGAAATTAAGATCCCGAGAAGGACTCACTGGTTTTCTTCCAGGCCTCTTAAGTAAAAAATCTTTCAAAACATTTTGACATGAGAAAGACTTGAAAGAGGAGGATCTATGGGCAGACATGCAGAACTGGCCAATACATGAACCTTGATGGAGGATTAAGAAAGGTCATAGGAGAGGGACTCATACAAATATTGTAAAACCAGAGAACAAATAGGCTTGAATGGGTGCTGGTTATGTTGTTTTTGCTGGCATCAACAAGAAAACCTTTTCATTTGCTAATAAATGATTTTCTAGTAGCAGGCTTTCTTGCCTCCATTTGTATCTGTTGCACATCCTCAGTAAACAGGTGCCTAAAGGAATATAAAACCCTATCATCCAGGCAGTCAGTTAAAATTGATTGTGGTTGGAGTGTGTCAAACACCCCTGATCTTGTGTGAGTAGATCCATTCTGCGAGGACACTTGTTGCAATTGTCTCTTGCCATTTCCAAAATAAGGGAGAACCACTGTTGCCTGAGCCTGAAAGGGAGTCACAGCAAAGATCTTATGGGATACCTTCTGAATCTTCAGAATATCAGTGGAGAGGGTAGCAAAGCATACAGAAAAACTCCTGTCAAAGCAAAAGAAAATGGCATATGTCTTCCACTACTAGCATGGAGTCCTGGAACAGAATCTTGGCAGCTGATAATTTAGGGAGGCAAATGTATCTACTAGTGGAACTCCCCACAGATATGTCAAATCTTGGAAGACCCCCTGATTTGGTTTGCATTCATGAGGGTCTGCCCTGTGCTGTTCAGCTTGTCTGCCACACACTATTACTATGACGGACTGAAGGATGCCTATAGATTGAGACTGTAATTTGAAGCTATATACCAAGCTAACAAGTCTATTCTGCGAAAGGGGTATGACCTGGTCCCCCCTGTTCAAAGTTGTACCACATGACTGTGGTATTGTCTAAAACAACTTGAAGAGTTTCCAGAGTCCAAAGATGATTCAGAGAGTTAAACTCCTTGTTTAGGGTAGGAATCTCTTCCATAGTTATGTGTTTGCATCTGTCCTAGGTGACCCACACACCTTGACTTTTATCTCTCCTGAAACTGCTCCTAAGCAAAGTCTAAGATGTCTGAGATGACCGACTGCTTTGGAACAGGGAGGAATAAGGGAAGATCTGAATTTAGGGATATTTGCTGTCTTCGCCAAGTAATTTTTCTGTCGACAAACCCCAGCACTGTGTTTGAAAAGACAAAGGATGTTGATGCTGGGACCAAAGAGACTTCAGATATCATTGTATATTTCTCATGTAGAGTCTTGCCAGGGTTATCATGAAATTCATATATGCCATGAGACCCAAAATCCTGAGGTATTCTCGCGCAGTGACCGAAGTCTGAGTGGAAAACCTTAGATGTATATCTAGATAGTGATCAATTTTTTTTTCCTCTGGAAGAAAAACTCTTTGAACTGAGGTATCCATCTGACACCCCAGGAACACAATCCTGTGAAGAGGAGTCAAAAAGGACTTTAGGATGTTCTCTTTGAATCCCAGCTTGTATAAAGTATCTCTCATCCAAGTGAGAGATTCCTAACACTTTGAAAAATATTCTGCAAAGATAAGCAAGTCCTCCAAATACGGAGAAAAGAAAATGGATACCTAGTAGTCTAAAATGAGCTATAACTGAAGCTAGCCACATAATGAACAGTAATAAAGTGATGCAAACACACAAACCTTAAGAAGCACCTGAAGTCTGGCTGGAAATGAATGAGATGATAGGTATCTTGGAAGAACAGGTAACAGATTGTGAAATAACATCCCTTTTTTAAGCAAGAACTATTTATTTGGCACTTAAAACATCCTTGAACAAAAACCTTTCTTGACTTGGAAAGGAGGGACTAGTTCTATCACTCCCTGGAACAGCATGTAATGAAAGACAGATGGAAATAAAAGAGTCTGGTCTGGTGGATGAGGAATAACCTCCTGGCAAGGAGGAATATCCTCTCACTGTCATCTATAACTTTAATGAATGATCTTTAGAGCCCATTTGCCTAAAACTATATGCTGCAAAAGAGAAAACTAGAGATTCATACTTTCTAGAAGGGAAAAGGGACTGCCAGGGTGGGAAAGAAATTTCTTAAACAATCAAATTAAATAGCTGGTCTGCCTTGGCTTTGGGATTTTCTTAATTCTTTTTGGAAAACCCAGGCCATTATGCAAAAATTGGGATGAGTGGTTATAGAATCGAATCCATAGAAATTTAAAGAAAAAAGAGTGAAAACATTTTAGAGATTCCGTGATTTTTCCTCAGGAGAAGAAACTGTATTCCAAATATTCCTCATTCTTTCACATTTAGTCAGAATAAGCATTAACATGTGAGCCTGACAATTTAAAATTCTGAAATCAAAGTTGCAGAAGCATACACTACTTTCCTGTGCCCATTAATAATCTTCCCATCTTTATCAGACAGCATTGGATAGGGATTAACTGGTTAGCAGCAGTAGGAATAAATAAAGCTATAGCTGCTGTGTTAGGTTTGGGTAGAGTGTATAAACTTTATAAATTCAATCTGCCTTTTTAGGGGCAGCAAGCTGGCTATCAAGAAAAGTACAGGTAGAAACACACATACTCCAAAGCTGATGGAATTGGAGGAAATGGTGAAGGTTCAGGAAATTCCTTCTATAACAGTTGATAGCATTTTCTGAGGGACTGTCAATCTCAGTGTACTCTGACTGGAAACATTGGCACTTGCTGGAAATAGTTTTAAACAGAGAGGAACCCCAAAGGGAGAATCAAAAATAGTCAAGCTGAAAATGGTGCTTCTTTCCCAGGGAAAACAAGTAGCAAAAGCCAGCAAAATTTCAGTCTTTAAAAGTCAGTTTTTTTTTTACACAAAAATACAATAAGAAGCACTTAAAAACACCTGCCATCCTGAAATAGTAAACACAATTTCTCCACAGAAAAAAATGTTTTTAAATACTTTTTAACTTTTTTATCTCTCAGGAAAACACTGTACTCTCGTTTGAAAGGTACAATACAGTGTTATGACAGTCCATTATAACAGACTCCTAGCTTTAAAGAACTTTCATGAAGAAGAAAGTGTTAATAATCAACCAAAATAAGTGAATGGAAGTTTTATTTTACACAAAGGGATGTTATCTGTTCACCAAAAGAACAACACAGGCCGACGGTCTCTCCTCAAGGGCTTGTCTTTTTGTCAGTTCAGCTCAAGCTAACTGACAGTTGGGATATATGGAAAGTGTCCAGAAGCTTTGGAAGCTGTCTGGCTGTTGTTCTTTTGCAGGCTATAACACATATAGCTAAGGCTATTATAGCAGTGATCAATGTGATGAACATCACTGTTGCTATGAAGTCAGATAACATATCAGGCTATCTACTGACCAGCCTGAAATAGGACAGAGGCTGTTCAGTATAAGACTCCAAATTGATTTTGTGCCAGATGAAAGGTGGCCCGCAACAGTCATCCCCTTGCACAAAGGTGGGGCACCAATGGATACAGGTAATTATAGATCCATAAATCTGACCAGCCTTATCTCTAAGGCCATAGGATCGTTATGAAATTAATAAACAAGGACAAACTCTTGACCCAAAAAGTTCAGTTTTGTCAAGGGAAGATCCTGCTTGCTTAACCTGGTTGACTTCTTGGAGAAGGCTATTGTAGCAATGGATGAGGGAAAATCAGTACACACCACATATCTAGACTTCACAGAGGCTTTTTACACCATCCCACACTCAGGTGTCCTTGATGAACCTCCAGCTAGATGTTAATTCCTATGTAACTTTTTGGAAATCAAACTGACTCACAGACAGAACACATGAAATTAGGGTAGGCAGCTCTACCTTCTCCAAGAGACCTGTCACTAATGGAGTATCCCAGGATTTAGTCCTTGGGTCACTCCTATTTTGCATTTACTTACCACTCACATGTCAAAGCTAATGTAAAAGGTTTGTGGGTGACCAGGTTTACAGATGACTGTAAACTTCCTGTCCATCATAAACACTCCAGAGGACACCAAGATCCTCCAATATGGTGTCAATAGCTGGTGTCATAACCATGAACTAAAACTAAATGCCAAGAAATGCATTATAGTCTCCTTTGACAAGCATGATGTCTCATAGGTCATTGACAAGACACCCCTAAAGACTGATTCTGTAGTTAGAAACCTGGGAACCTATGTGGTTAACAAACTGTCCTTTGGTCACCACGTATCCACTATTGTAAGGAGGTCCTTTTGCATGTTGCAGCTTATTAGAAAAGGTATGTTGTCTAGGTCCAGGGATGTGATTATTCCACTAAGCTTGATATTTACTAGCCTGTTCCTTTAGTATAATGCCCACTTTGGTATGCACCTGTCTAAACATTTAACACAACTGGAATGATTACAACGCTTTCCTCACATAGAAAATTAAGGGTCTAAATAATGAAAACTATACTGACCATCTGAAAGACTCTTTCCTATTTTCAGTATTATACTGGCTAGTGAGGAGTGATCTCTATCTCACATAAATAGGCTCAACAGTCCCTATCCTCTCTGATCTACTGCACATCAACAAATCCAATGTTGGAATAATCATTGGTTCAAGAGATCTTAATCTTTACTGCAACATAAACTGAGCAGGTTGGAGGGATAAATATGTGTCAGTGAATGTCCCTGCTTTGGAATAATCTAACTAGCCACATAAAGCAAAGTGCTTCTCTTACTCTGTGCAAATGTAATCTGGATGAATGGCTGGGAAGCCACAAATTCACCCTGAGTTCATCACCCTCATCCCTTATGAGTAGAGGTAGCATGTAAATGTTCCATCCTTCACTGGGTTATTCGTACTTAAATTACACGGGCTAAAACTTTCACAGGAATACAGGGCTAGGCTTCACATCCTCACAGATCAGTAGCCTAGTAAGTATCTATGAACCTATGAAAGTAGTGGTGAGGGTGAAAATGAAAAACACCAGTTATGCTCATCTGCTAATCTTAATATTATGTTTACAAAGATATTTGCAATCCTTCCATTCTTCAAGGCATCATGGGAAATGTGTAACTTACTCCTGAAAAAAAAGGCAGCGTCTCAGAGCACACTGTCTCAGGAAGATGCAGTGATGCATAGATCATTACTCATAAAACCAAGTTAGAAACCCACACTCCACTTAAATGTTAATACATTTCACTGCTAGCATAGCTCACCATATAGTAATAAAAGAATCCAGCTTCCAAGTTGAAATATCTGGATTAAAATAAGAAGCAGATAGTATTCACCCAGAAAAAAAGCACCAGTAAAGATGCAAACATAAAACCAGTAACTGTCTATGCACACAGTCATACAGGACCCTGTCAGAAAGACCGTGCCAAAGCACAAAATGTAAACCAGGTTTCAGTTTTGGTATGTTAATGAGCCATACTAACAATAAAACACATGTCCATCTGCAGTATATGAAAACTTTCGGGCTTGGCTACATTATAATGTATCTCCAGTAACTTCATGAAAAGGGAGTTTTGTAAATATCTTGGTACACACATTTTTCGGTTTCAACAGGGTCTTTCTGGTTCCGACATCTGTGTATCTGGTTAGGGACTTTTCTTTTCCTGTCAAATCCAAGTGAGTCATTTGGATGAAGTACCAGAGTGTGGGCTTCACAGTCAAAGGGTGACAAAGAGCTAGGCAATGCAATTTCCTTTACATGAAATCCCTTGATTCAGTGGAAGTAGTAGGTGTATAAAGGAAATTATGGTGTGAATGTAACCAAATTCAATATTCTACCCATCCGGGAATTGTGGGGATACAGCCATGAAGAAAACTTAATTTAATGTGAAACTACAATTGAAGTGACACAAAATGACACTAGTACATATAATATTATAAAAGTAAAATTACAGTGCTGGGTAAAGAACATTTGAACAGTATGCTGCTACGGAGAAAGCAGTGAATGAACGTGCCAGTTACCAGTTTAATGAAAAGCTGTTTCTTTAGTTAGCTTTTAGCTTATGTAGATTTTTGAACTGGGAACCTGAGGAGGTTAAGCTTGGATTAGCATTCCTACAGTTTATAAATCTGCATCCTGACAAGCAAAGCTGTATATATCAAACTGTTTTCTGGTAAGAGAGATTTAAAAAAAAGGAAGAAAGAGAGAACACAGGAGTGAAATAAACACTCAGACTGCAAAAACATTCTGGAAAATTCCCAGTGAGGGGGCTTTGGAAATCACCATTTTTTGTTGTTTTTAAGATTTATACAGTTGTAACAACTTTCTCAAGAAGAAAAAGTCATGTTTGCATTTAAAACTAAAAGAAAAATATTATTTTGTCTGGATGTATGTTTATCCTCTTTCATGTCATTTGATGCAAAGCTCATTATCTTATAGTGTTTACCATAAATGAATGAACTAAACTTCTCCATTAACTGTGACAAATAATAATTATAATAATAATGATAGCATAGTATCTGCCTCTTTGTTACTGTGTATAAATAGTCTCACACTTTTGATATACTTGCCTGCTTGGATACATTTCTTTACAAAAGAAGCAATATAACTGCAAAAGTATGGTGCAATTTGAGGCTTGCCCTATTGCCTGCAGCGAGATGACTAAATCTCCTGGGGCCACTGCAAAATTTTCTTAAGTTTTCACTTTCTAGGGTCTACAATCAGCATCCCGCTCATTTTTGATGCTCACTGCTTTTGATTAGTATGAGATGTAGAGATTCCGTGACGACTCTGGTGCAGTTTTAAGCAAAGGGGTAAATTAAGGAGTAAATGATTGCGTGTCAATGGAACGGCTCTGCTATGAAGGTTCATGCAATGCCCTCAGATTTCTCTGGGGTCATGTTAGTTATAAAGACCTGAATTTACTGTTACCTAACAATTACCTTCTAACCACACAAGGGAAATAAGCAACAAAGGGGTATTAAACAAGTCACTTAAAAGGGGGGGGGAGAACAATGAAAGAAAAAATACTGTATGTCTAATGTGTATAAGTGTTTTTTGATGTGTGTGTGTGTGTGTGTGTGTGTGTGTGTGTGTGTGTGTGTGTGTGTGTGTGTGTGTGTGTGTATATGTCTGAGACTGACAGTGACAGACACTAGTTGTGCACAAGACAACATAGTTTTGTTTTCTAAATATTACATACTTGTTTATGTATTTGCACAATGAACTATGCATTCTAGAAAAATACATGTAGTCAACTCTGTGGCATAAAATGTACATATCTGGTCATTACTTCGGTAGTGTATTCCAGAAAACTTAACAACTTAGTGACAAGCACTCAGGAGTATGCAGTAAATCTAACAATCTAAACATGTGTGACTGCTGTCATGAATGTTTTTTAAACCTAATATTATAATCTGGGCACTGCACAACCCATACAATAACAGTTTGATAGTTTTGTTGTTCTACAGAGTCAAATGCATACATAGATGAGTTTATGACAATTCATTGGACACTCCATTAACAGCCAATGGACTGAACATAAGCCAACAACTCCTGACACAGTAAATTACTTAATTAAAGTGCTTATAAATATATATATATATATATATATATATATATATATATATATATATATATATATATATATATATATAGAGAGAGAGAGAGAGAGAGAGAGAGAGAGAGATATGGGTGCAGGACACTGTATCGATCAAATATGCAGTGTCCTAACACATGTAGGTTGACACTAAATGGTCAACACAGACAGGGAGTCGACAGGTATGTGAGATCAACAATCATTGAGTAGGGGAATACTACCTTTCCCCAGGAATTGTGCAATCTCAGAGTTAGTATATATACATATATTTAGCAGGAGGGGTGGGGGCACACTCCCCCACTTAGGGTGTGCAGATGGGCTTGCCCTTCCCTGCAAAAACACTTGCTGTTGGTTTACTCCAATCCAGGTTAATTTCTGGGGCATGCACAGAACATGTTGCCATTAGTGCATTTGACATTCGGAAGTCAATATGTAGGGTGTCAAGATCCTGTATGGTTAATACAGCTATATATATGCATGCTTGTGTGTGTGTGTGTGTGTGTGTGTGTGTGTGTGTGTGTGTGTGTGTGTGTGTGTGTGTGTGTGTTTGTGTATATATATATATATATATATATATATGTATTTATATATGTATAGAAGATGGTGTGTGTACATGTATAAATCATATGGTGTGTGCATGCATAAATCATATGGTGTGCGTACATGTATAAATCATATGGTGTGTGTGTGTACATGTATAAATCATATGGTGTGTGCATGTATAAATCATTAGTACCATTTTGTAAACTACTTGCCAGCTCACAGATGTGGTGTTAGCAAGTTGAGTACTGTAACAGTCTCCAACTCACCCTGTAGGGCTGACAAATGTTCCCATGCAAGATCCTTTCACAGTATCCTGGGTTGGCACCAGGGTCTCTTCTGAGTAGCCTATGCCTGGTATACCTTCTGTGAGAGGCACTTGGGGAATCCTCACAAGATGACCCCACAACCTCAACTGTTTTATTTCAACATGGAGGAGCAGTGGCTGCAATCTGTGGTCATCACAGATTGCCAGGCTCCTCACTCTGTCATGAAGACTGAGCTGAGTTACCTTGTGAGGGAATTTCATTTCTTCTGCCCATGTCCACGATCTCATCCTGTCATGGACTTCCAAAAGTTCATATCCATAGGTAAGCATAGAGGCATACAATAGACCAGCTAAATGACAGCATCATTCTATGACTCAGCTCTTGCTTCCCCACGACAATCCAATACAACTCTTACAGTACTGCTGCCACTGCAACAATCTGTTGATCAGTCCATCAGACCCATCAGCCCTCATTCATGAACACAACTGCACAGTATTTAAACTCCTCCAACTGAGACAGTGGCTCCACCCATGCTTGAGACAGCAGTCCATACGTACTAGGACAGAACAGTGACCTCTGATTTGGAAGAGATGATTTTCACCCAGCTGATTTACGATCAACAGAAAATCATTTCTGTGTACTCTGAAGGTCAGAGTCAGTTAACACAAAGAGGACAAGATCATCTGTAGTCAAAAAAGAACCCCCCCCCCAAGTTCCCTACTAAGTACTCTGAAGATTTTAGATGCTCCTTTACATCCTGCCCAAGACATCAACATTTATTTTTATTTGTTTGCCGTTTGTTTATCTGACTTGTTGACCAAGATAGCGAAGTGGTTGAATGATACTTTCAGCCATGATTTGGACCAAAGTCATTACAATGATTGCATGGTTAGTTTCACAACAGAATGGGGATAGGGATTTGGAGAACAGTGATTTCTAGCATTTTACACATAGGTGTTAGAAAACTATTAAAGCAGGACCATAAACTGTAAATAGAAAATCAATTGATTGTGGAACTTTTCAAATCAAATACTGGAGAAAAAAAATAAGCTTACCGTAGCTTTCAAAGACATCACAATCTTTTAGTAAAACAGTAATCAAGTTATCCTTTCATTAATCAAAATAGACATCATCAGATCTGAAAACAAAACAAAAAATAAATAACAGACAGCATTATTTAGTGGTCTACAAACATATGACCACATCAGTCATCAGTCAAATTAAATTCAAAAATACATGCTAAATACAGTGTTTGCAAAAACATGGAAATTTGTAAATGGAGTTACTGAGGTTGGTTAATAAATTAAATGTCTTGTGCCTAAGGATCAGAAAACTTAGTACAGACAGTCTCCTTCCCCTCCCCCTAATTATTTGTTTGCTTACCTTTATCAATAAAACGTCAAAGGACTTTTAACTGAAAGAAGGGAGTCAAAAGTCCATTTAAATGAAGGTTCAAAGCTTTATAACTGGAGCATGCCTTTACCAATCTTCTGGCCACCCTATATCCCTGTATTCCTGTAATAAACATGGTGAGGTACATTGTTCAAGCAACTGTGAAGCAACTTTACTTTGTGCCATAGGAGTAACACTGGACACACCAGCTTCAGATTTGAAGTGAGAAAGTTCCTTATCTCTTTCAGTAAGTATAAGTTTATGTTAAGAAGCAGTAACATATCTGTTTATAACACCTACACCTACTGCCTCCTTTGTCCATCATACCTACATTACAATACTTCCATGCAACAATTGTTACTCTGTCTGTTAAACATTGCCATTTTACTATTTTTTTGTTTGTTTGTTTAATTACTGTAAAAGGATTTTGTATTAACTGGAGCTTTTCTTCCTTGACCACTTCTGAAAATGGATACATGCCCCTACCACTACCCCACTCACGGAAAACCCTCTAAATAAATAATTTTTCATTGAAATGGTCAATTTTTTTATTACAGTATGGAGAGCTTCTAATGCAATTCACACACACACACACACACACACACACACACACACACACACACACACACACACACACACACTGCAGTACTAACTCTGTGAAATGTTATTTCTAGTTGCTTTCTAGTTTTCAATGATTTGAGATTCGATGATATGGGTTTTCAATGATTTGGGTTTTCGATGATTTGGTCTCAATGTTTTGAAATTCAATGAAATGAAATTCGATGATATGAAATGGAACCATGTATATATACATATACATATATATATATATATATATATATATATATATATATATATATATATATATACATACATATATCTCACACAGCCAGGACATAGACTACATTAATTGAGCAGTCAGTGGTTATGGATGGCCACGATTCCTAAAGTCTTGCTCTCAGTGTAAGTGACCACTTACATTTAGAGCATGCTTAGAGCAGATGTTTTGGAATTAAATTCCATGTTAAGCCTGTTTATAGATAGGCCTTATACTGAAATAAGTCACTTAACACTGATAGGAGATCTTGGAATCAGGGCAGACTTACACTAAGAGCAGATCTTTTAGATATGGCCCATGATTTTGCACAAAAACATACAAGAAATATAGTATACAATATGAAAGAAAGACACTTGTGAATTTGTAAAATACACTTAAAACATGATGTAGAAATGAATTAAACATCAGTATCTCACAACGAGAAGTGGAAATAACATATGTCACAATAATGGTAGTCATTTCTGTTATGATGACTGCATCAGTTTACATCATCAAAGAAGAATTAGACGGCTGAGAATGAAGAGAGTTTGTGTAACTTGCAGGGTATGTTGAGAAGGGAGAGGAGTTATAAAAGTAGGTGTGAAATGCAGATAAGGTTAAAAAGGAAATAAGTTATGGGAAGGATCACATTAAGGATTAAGTAAGGACAACACAGCTGAAAAATGTAATTGAGAAAGCAAAGGTAAGAAGATTTGTAAAAGTAGGGGAATATCACTGAATTATACTGTCAGAAGAATACAGTATGATGAGCAGTTGCGTGAAAATTGAGGACACTACTAAGAAACATCCCTGAAGCAGGCTCATTAGTTACTTTTTATGAAGGTGCTCTAAGTTTTCCTCCGAAGATTGGGTTCTGTGTTTCCTCTCTCCTTTCTTCAGGCACATGGTTCCAGTTTGCTGAAAGAACCCCACAGACTTTTTTTCAACAATGTATTAATGTGTGTGTGTGTGTGTGTGTGTGTGTGTGTGTGTGTGTGTGTGTGTGTGTGTGCGTGTGTGCGTGTGTGCGTGTGTGTGTGTGCATGTGTGCATGTTTTTTTTTTTTTTTTTTTTTTTACCTGAGGTATCACAAAAACCATATAGTCTACTGCACTTTCTCTAAGTCCATATTCTACACATCTCACCTGAAGTTTATTGCAAAGTGAGGACACAGTAAATACAATCTCACATTTTAAAAGTGAAAGAAGAAAGAAATCCACCTCAGGTTTTAATTGTACCTAGCTGGCTTAATGTAAGGAGGAGTAATGGTGTTATCCATTAGGGTAAAGAGTGATGAAATGGCATATTAGGTTCAAGGTGACCTGGAAGATTTTGGTATCAGATGGTGAATTTAAGACAGTTAGATGCGGCTAATACTCATAAGTAGCAATGTTGTTTCTGTT
Organism: Protopterus annectens; assembly: GCF_019279795.1. Classification (NCBI taxonomy): domain Eukaryota; kingdom Metazoa; phylum Chordata; order Ceratodontiformes; family Protopteridae; genus Protopterus; species Protopterus annectens. Next base: position 1,553,613,328 of record NC_056735.1, read on the forward strand.
GATGCTTTTGTTTCACTGTTAAAAATGAATAAACATTTATTTTTAAGACAGAGTAACGTGAACTGTGTCAACTATGTAATCAGTGTGAAATCAGAAATTCACTGCCTGAGATGTGACAGAATGGTGAAGGCAAACTGGGAATATGTTTTTTAAACTTCTGATGTTTTAAAGAGTTTTGGATTAAAAAACTTGAAGACTTCCTGAAAGCTTTTGTGGTCTGATGAGTATCATCCAGCTGAATGGTTAATTATTTTTAATGCTCCTATTCCAAAATGTATTTAGAAACAGCAGCACACTTTGTTGTGGAGTTTCTTAGAAATGGCTAGGAAAATTGTTACTAAGAACTGGAAAAATAATACAAATTATTCTATCATTTATATAATCAATCATTGAGGTATGCCAGAAACAAATAAATGCAATTAAAATGAACTAACATTACCAAATTATAAATACTGCACAAAGTTACTTATGCTATTAGAAAAATAAAGCAGGATTAGCTGAACAGGGAAAGTTTTAATTAGTTAGCATGTATTACAAATTGAGGGCATAAATACAGCTTTGATGTAATAAATTTTGTAAATAGATTTGAATGTTGTTTCTTTTGATGTTTTTGTTTCTCTGTTGTTAAAAATGAATAAACATTCTATTTGGAAAGAAATTCAGTGAAGGATCAAAATGGTCCAAGGAATTGAAATGATCATTGTTGTTGAATCTTGTTGTCAGGGTCTAGAATACTAAGCGAGGAGACCGAGCTAAGCTTTTTGAGAATCCCAAATGGGGTTTAATTGAAGTTTGCTGTTCATAAATTAGGCACAGATCCAATTAAAACCATTCTGTAGATTTGTTTCCAGGTCTTTAATGAAGTTTTATATATATATATATATATATATATATATATATATATATCTAGAAAAATATATATGTGATCCATATGGATCCCCAAACAGCAACATCACCGAAACAGATTCAGCCGGGCATACTTGCGCGAAAGTGCTTTTCACCGAAGAAGCACTTTCGCATAAGTATGCCTGTTGTGGAAATCGCACTACAGTGGGGATAATGGAAGATTCACTTTTCCCCACTAGAGTGAGACCTCGGAGTGAGAATGTTAAAGCAGGGGGGTGTGGGGAGCACAGACCCGCACGTGGGGGGCTGCAGAGGGGCTTGCCTCCCTGCAAAAATGTAAATGTAATGTATTTTTTAACACACTTTAACGAAAGTGCTTATTCGGTGAAAGCACTTTCGTTAAAGTATGTTCGTTGATTGTGGATTTGGACTATTGAACGTTCAATATTCCTAGATGTGCATACATATATATATATATATATATATTTATATGGTTTACTATCATTTGTGCAAAAGACATTCTGTCGACAGTAATGCTGCTGAACATCAGAATGTCATTCGCAAAATGACAAGTGTATTGGAAAGTCGAAGACACTTATGCAAATGCAGTAGTACATTCGCATAAGTGTCTTCGGCTATATGTATGAGATTGTGATATAGTGGGTTCACAGGTTCATAGGTCGGTACTAGGCTATCGGCCCTAGGGCCTATACAAGCCTATCCAAAACAATTCTGTGGATATTTCTTCCAACAATATTTACTTCCCTGGACCCCTGTCTAGCAGGGTAAATGACATGATCCCCAGGGTGAATTTCCCATCTCGCATCCATATCCCCACTGTAGTGTGATGTTGGAGTTGGAATACATTAGTAGGAGGGGGTGTGGGGATGCAGCTCCCCACACGGAGGTGAAGGGGGGCTTGCCCTCTGCAAAAACATGATATATCATATAAGAGTTTGATTTACATCAGCTCCTACATGGCTATCACATCACATTTTCAGCAACAATGTCGACTCAAATGTGTCGATCATTTGTGGTGACATTGTATACCCTCAAAATGTTTGGTTTCGGTTTCAGTTTTCATGATTTTGAATGGCAAATGTTTTGCCGTTTGAACTGATGATAGTGAACCTATATATATATATGTATATATATAAATTATATTATACAGAGATAAAGAAATATGTAGGGCAGTTGATTGAACAACCAGCTACATCAACATCCAGAATATCAACATTATTATGTCAAAATAGCAAATGACGACAGATTATGTACATGCTCTGGGGATTACCCCAGAGTGGAGTAAACCAAATGCAAGTGTTTTTGCAAGGGGAGGCATTCCTTGCTAATTAGATATGAATCCAAGGTCACACACTTGCAAGGAAAATATATATATATATATATATATATATCTATATATATATCTATATATATATATATATATATATATATATATATATATATATATATATGTATATTATACACCTATATATATATAAAATATATATACGTACATATATAGGTTCATAGGTGTGTACTAGGCTAATGGCCCTGGAGCCTTTACAAGCCTAGCCCATAGGATTACCCTGGCATCATGCCACCCAACCTTAGTTCCCAGTGCCTCTGTCAAGTAGAGCCACTGGAGTGATCCCCAAGGTGAATTTTCTATTTCCCATCCACTCATCAAGATTTCTCTTGGAGACGGCCAGTGAGGTGCTCTATTTGACATATATGGGAAGTCTATTCCATAGCATGGGCAGTCTCTGGGTTATGGACCTGTCCCTCCAGCACATTCTGTTGATTGTGGTAATGAGGTTGAGGTCTCTGAAGCATGTGGTGTGGAGGGATTGATATTTTTTTAGATATAGCATTTCTAACAGAGCTGGGTCAGACATGGCTTTGTAAGTCAAGCAGAGATCGTCTCTAAGTAGGCAATATGAGACAGAGGATAGTTGGAGTTTTTTGAGTCTGTCCATATAGGACAAGTGTTCAAGGCCTAGAATCCTCTTTGTGAGGTAGTTCTGCACTTCTCCAGTTGTTGCAGGTGTCTAGTGAGGTACATGCCAAATGGGGTATTGTACTCGATGATTGGCCTAATGAGGGTAAAGTAGAGTAGAGGGAGACAGTGACTCTTTCTTCCTGGATGCAAAACCCTTAGTAATGAGATGTGCCACATAGGTGGACTTTCTGACCACTTTAGCAATGTGGTGGTCGAAAAAGAGGTTGCTGTCAACCTGTGTTCCCAGATCTCCTAAAATGCATTCTGTGTTCAGTGGACTACCATCGATGTAGTAATTCATGGGAACTTGGTTTTTCCCAAAGGGGATGACAACACATTTTTTGGCATTGAGCTTAAGGCCATGGTTCTGACACCAGTCATTGGTCTCAGTGAGGCCTTTCTGTAGGATGTAAACATCACTTGGGGAAATAATAATAGCTCCCAACTTCCAATCGTCTGCAAACTTTGTCAGCCAGAGTCCCTTTGCGTTGGCCTGGACTTCAGAGAAGTATATACTAAACAGGAGAGGACCCAGGACTGAACCCTGTGGGACTCCACTCATGACTGGTCAGCAGTCTGACTTGGAGTCAGCTACTTTCACACTGTGGGTTCTATCTGTGAGCCTGTTTGCAACCCACCTAGTGATATAGGGGTTGATGCCTAGCTTACTGAGTTTTATGATTCGCCGTGGTGTAGCGGTAGCATTGTCACCTCACAGCAAGAGGTTCTCCGGTTTGATTCTCAGCTGGGGTGCCTTCTGTGTGGAGTCTGCATGTCCTCCCTGCATTTGTGTGGGTTTCCTCTAGGTGCTCCGGTTTCCTCTCACATTACAAAGACATGCGTCTGGAGCGTTTCTCCCCGGGCCTCCACTTAAAATTGGCTTGTTCAAAGTCAGACTTTCCCGGTTAATAAATGTTAAATAAATTCCTGAGAGTGGAATGATATCAAAGGCCTTGGCCAGATCAAGGTAGGCTGTGTGATCCACCTTGTCTTCATCCACAGCTCTGGTGACTGACTCAAAGAAGTTGACCAAGTTGAGCAGGCATGATCTACCCTTCACAAAACCAAACTCTGTGGGATCCAGAGTTTGGAGATTCCCTATATCATTGTCTATTAGTTCCATGATGATGCATTCCATAGCTTTGCATATCAGACTTGCTAGGCTAATGGGGCAATAGTTCCCAGGTTCTGTTGTCACTCCTCTTTTGTGGAGAGGGATGACTGTAGCAGTGTGCCATTTGGTAGGGGCAAAGCCTGAGGTGAGGCTGTGATCGAACAGAGCACACAGGTGAGGTGCCAGTTCACTCTGTAGTTCATGTAGAACACAGCCAGGGATATTGTCAGGTCCCACAGAAGCTGTATTCTTGGCCTTGGACAGTGCTGTTGTAACCTGTGCAGCAGTAATGCTGGGTGCCTGGCAATCTACTGTTAATGTGATAGGTCCTTTGGGAGGGGAAAGAGGGATAAAGTTGGCACTGAATCTGCCAGCCAGTATATCGGAAATATCTGTTGGCATGGTATAGGAGGTACCATTATGCAGTAGCTCAGAGCAAATCTGAGTGTTGCCATGGAGATTCTTTACATAACTATAAAAGGCCTTGTGGTTGTCTTTACCATCTGCTGCAATTCTGTTTATATATATATATATATATATATATATATATATATATATATATATATATATATATATATATATATATATATATATATATATATATATATATATTCACCCTACAAATCAGAAAGAATACAGACTGCATCAATATGCTGATTGCAAAACATGCAATGTAGTTATGTTGCTACTTATCAATTATGCTCGAGTTTTTATGTTGGAAGGACAAATAAGCAACTAAAAGAATGGATTTCCAAATATATTAGTGGTCTGTCTTAAGGATGAAAAAAGCATATAAATATATATTTACTAATATATATAATTTTTTTTCTTTTCCAGGTATTACAGGTGTGACACACCACCATGGACCAGTAATCAAGAAGCCTCAATCCTCACCACTGGCACCAGTGGAGGGCATACATTGGGAGGATGACAGGTACAGATATTTCCAGATTTAGCTCTCTTCAAGTGCAATTTCCTTTAAGAGCAGACAGAGACCACAGTCAGTCCAGGGCTGGTTTCTCCCTCTTTCTCCAGATCCGCAACAAGACTCTCCACTGCCACTATAGAGTTGAGATCTCGACTGAGTGGCCAAGCCAAGACCTCCAATGCTGTCCCTGTCCAACCAGTGCATCGTGTCCCTGTCAAAGTAGCTGGCACACACACACACACACACACACACACACACACACACACACACACACACACACACACACACACACACGCGCACTCTTGGAGATTTGTTTTTCTTGGAGAATTGTTTTGCACATACACACACAGACTATAAGATAGTTATTACTGCCACCAGCCACCTCTTTATCAGCTACTTTAAGGCCCTTAACAAAGGGTATTCAGTCTTAGTGTGCAATGTTACTATCAGCACAAATTATAGTTTGACAAAGAGCAAGGCTATCAGGAGTGGCCTACACAGTGTCACCAAATAGATAGGCAAGTACTCTCAGAACTTAAATATCTCTACACAGACCAGCCACAATGCAAGGTTTAAATATATTTAATAATAAATAATAAAAGAACAAGACCATACTAAATATGTATATATATATATATATATATATATATATATATATATGTATATATATATATATATATATACACACACACACACACACACACACACACACACACACATATATATATATATATATATATATATATATATATATATATATAAATATAGTAACATTAGAGTTCAAAATCACAGGAATGCTTAAAACATTGTAGGACAATCTCAAATAAAGAAAACATCTGTATTAAGCTTTTCTATATTCTTGACTATTTCTAAAAGAATTACTATACCCTAGTGCACTTACTGAATTCGAGCAGCAAGGCAGATGTAATGAATAGATCCTCCAGCTGATGTTATCATTTCAAAGACAGAATACAGAATGCAGTCTCTCTCAGAGAGTTATTAAATTAATATCTCAAATATTACTGCTGGGATAGCATGCAGAATGACATCATTTCTTGTCATCTGACTCTATCCCAGGTAAAACTCCCACTGCTGAAAGCTAGCAGTATTTATCATCTACCTGTGAAAATATATACACAAAGACTTTTCTTCAGATCTTTGCAGATCTTGGAAGTCATAAAACAATAAAACACTTCCAAAAAATACAGAACACTTCTCAGCACAGACATTGTGTCTGTTGCTGCACTGAAACTGAAAGATAACCCCCAGGATTTAATAAAACGTACATGGAGCTAATCTCCATGTAAGCATAGTGGCACAGCTTGAGCACGGAGTTTGGAGCTTGTGCTATCCAGTAAACAAGCCTGGGGGCATGCACAAGCCTCCCAGCCCAATTCCAACACAGACATGATGGAATAATGCTAATTACCTCATTTGCTGGTAAGAAGCATGCAAATTAGGTGAATTTGCGATCCAGCAAGCAGACAGGCATCCGTGTTGGAGCTGTGTCTGCATCAGAAATATATGCGGTTAGTAATCGTGTACATTTCTGCAAAAATCAAAATGGGGCATGACAGCTCAAAGTAAAGCATGTATTATGTTTATTAGGCATGCTAGTGGCCAAAACTATGGCCACTGACATGCCAAATTGTTTTAAAACTGCAAAAATCAAAAATTTTTTTGGCCGATTTTAGCCATTTAAGCAAAGCACAGTGGCACGCAAATACAATCGTGCAGAAATTTTAAAAAATCAATAAAAAGTCAATTAAATGTGAAACATGAATTTTAGCATTATAGTGGGCAGCATGCAGACTCATAACAATAACTGGTAACAGTGGTTGCTGAGGACACAGGCTCCATTGTAGTGGTGTAACTAGGGTATAAGCCAGTAGGGGTATGTAAATGAGCTAAATTTATTGAATAGCAAAACTGGAGACTGCGTCCATGGGTACCTAACCATGTAGGAGCTATTAATTCTGTGGTGTAAGCAGAAGAAGCAGCTGACATGAAAAGGAGGTGTGTCATGCTTGGTGTAAGCACATTGGAGCTCTGGGGCTCCTATTTGTGCTCAGCTAAGCACAGCTAAGCAAGGGTGTGTGTCTGAGGCTGCTTAGCTGTACTTAGCTGGTTCAAGAAATGATAAGCGCATTCCTGTCCAGGGGATGGCCTTTTCTGCTCAGTAGTGTTTACACTAGCTAAACCAGTTTGTGCTGTGCACTGCAGGGCTTAAACCCAACGGAAATACAGAAATAAAAAGGAAATAGCAGAATAAAGGAAATGAAGTACAACTCACTAAAACAGACTCTGCTACTCACAGTGACCCATTCAAATCCCTCAATAATACAGCTGGCAGGTGGAATGTATCATAGTCAGCCAATCACACAGGCATCATCTGCAGCATACCAGTATAAAGTATGCAAACACCTTTCAGTCTGTTTTTTTTCCCACAAACTCTGCAACACTGGTGTACACACTTGGGAATGCTAACTGACAAAATGATAGGGGTGGCGGCTGCTTTGCTACATCTGTATGTGCTACAGACTGAGGATGGTGATGAGGATAATGCTGACAACCAGCCCAGACTGAGGAGAAGAGTGTTCAGACCCAGGGTAACCTTCCAGAGGTTACATGATCTGAAGATACTAGAGCACTACAGGGTGGACAGAGACATACTTCAACAACTAACTGAGCTCTGCAGTCTCACCTGAGACCCAGAGCCAATAGAGGGGAACCCATCCCAGTTGAAACCATGGTATGTGTAGCCTTAAAAATGCTAGCTACAGATACTTTCCAAAGACCTACTGGGGACATCATGGGGGTCTCACAGGCATCTGCATCCAGGGTACTCCACCATTTCCTGGATGCCATGCTACCACATACCAGTGAGCACATTTATTTCCCCAGCACCCATGAGGAGAGGATTAGCAATATGCATCTCTTCCACCATGTAGCAGACTACCCAGAGGTATTGAGTGCCACAGACTGCACTCACGTCCACATCAAAGCACCACCTGGTGAAGACGGTAGAGTGTATGTCAACTGCAAGGGCTATCACTCCATCAACTGCCAGGTCGTGTGCAATGCCCAGGGCATTATCATACATATGTGTGCTGGCAGCTCTGGCAGCTATCATGACTCCCACATCTGGCATTCCTCACAGCTGTACCAGGCATTTACCAGGGGAACATCCCATATGGACATCTTGTAGGGGATTCTGGCTATGCACTGGAACCATGGATGATGACACCCATCAGAAATGCACACACTCCCACTGAAGAATGGCATAATGAGGCACATGCACAAACTAGGAACATTATACAATGTGTGTTTGGGATGCTCAAGTCATGGTTCCACTGCCTTGACATATCTGGTGGAGTCTTGCAGTACTCTCCAGCCACATGTACACACATGTTCATAGTATTTGCCATACTACACAATATGATCCTGCAGAAACAGCTGCATTAGGAACATCATAGGGAAGGGGCACACAGCTCCCCTCCATTGCCAAGGTCTCCACAGGCACAGGGGCACTTGGAGGAGGAACTGTCTAAGCCTGCCCTTGAAGGCAGACATAGGCATGCCCAGTATGTCCTGGCCTTGGCAAAGAGGCAATGCATAGCATATACACTGACACCCAAGAAACTTAGGGACTGACACTTCTCTCCGACTTTCACACACAGTAAAATGGATGCCACACACATCATACTACCTGTGCTCTACCATGTAAATGCCGTGTACTGCGTGCATCTGACAAAGTCAGCTTTCAAGCACCAACCTCACAACTGCCACAGGCACAAGGTAAATTACTGTTATTAACAACAGATAAATGGAGTAGTACATTTCGGTAGCATATCTCAGGTATTGCTGGATGTATGCAAGGGAATGGGATAGCAGCAGAAAACTGACAGCTATGTGGGATAACAGGAAATGTCTACTCAATACTGGCTTCTGCAGAGTATGCAGTAGTCCCCTAGGTGAAAAAACTCACTGCAGTGTATGTGGGGGACAAATAAACTGGGAGGTCATAGGTCACATGCATGGAAGTCAATGTTGGAGTCCCATACTCACCCCTCAGCCTCTCCCAGCAAGTCAGCCATAGAAAACCATTAAGAAATGTCTGACAGAGGTCCACAAATAGGGACAGTGATGAAATAGTCCTCTTACATATTTACACAGTGAAATCACAGCAGGTATTGCAGTTGCATGAAGTCTCTGAAGGGTAGAAAGACTGAAACTCAAATGTCTGCCATTGCATTCTAACCTTCAGTCTTTAGTGATATGCCAGTATTATCCAAGACAGGCAAAACACTATGCTAAATGGAACCAAAAAGTAAAGCCAACATCTGCACTGTTTGTGCAAATGTCTACAGTTGACAGGTATGCCCCCCAACACACGCATGTCCCCATAGAAATGCAGTAACATGTATGTTTGTAGGATAGTAGCAGCAGAGCACACATTCCTAGGGCTGTCCTAATCAACTTGATAACTTGCTGCATGTCCACAATATGCAGGGGTCAATGAGCTACATATATGTGTGGTTAATACTATCAGGGGGTGGGCAGCACTTACTCTTGGCTGTAGTGGCTTAGTGGCCTAGGTACAGTACCGTGGTTGGCAGGGTCCATGTTCCAAGACCTTCTGTGCCAACTATTCTGCATGCTACTACACCTATGGTAGGAGTTGTACACACTGTCCAGATATCAGTATCTGTCACTGCAGGAAAGCTGAACAAGTTAAGGACAGGGGGACACAAATACAGACAGTACACATCTCAAAGTAACTTACACAGTGCCTAGTAGGACAGCAGGTACCTGAAAGTCAGTGTATGGCCAGGTGTTAAATGGCTGCCACCTTACTCTGTCAGCACTGACAACAAGTCACTGGCTATCATCTATACCCCTGGAATGACAGGCTGTCACAGAAGGATCACAAGTATGCCTCGTATAGCTCTTCTGCTGGTCCTAACATTGCATTTGCCTGCCAAACTATGTGCCAAAAAAGAAAGTTCATGTGAAAACATGAATGGCTGACAGTGGAGAAGCAGTCGTCATACCCGTAAGAAAACGCAAGCTTATAACAAACTGGTCTCCCAGCTGTCTATGTTTGCAAGAGCAGAATTAACACCCTGTCCCCATGTGTGGGCCTCTGTCTGGCTGTCATATATGGGCCTGTACAGATGTCATTCTGTGACAGGCTGACAGCTAGAACCAACATGTAGCCTCATAATAGCATAGCAACACAAACCGTCTGACGTATTATCATTATGGATCATTATGGATTATCCTGGACCTCATTAACAGGGACATTGGAAAACTCTAAATTCTTGACCCCACACAGTCTGCCTTCCTCAAGGGGAGGTATGTCAGTGAACTCTGGATGACTTCCCTGAGACAGCCAACAAAGGCATGGATGATGGAAAGATGGTGCACTCTGGCCACCTTGACTTGGCCAAAGCCTTACACACTATTCCTCTCTTGGCCATAGTACATGAACTCTGTCAATTAGGCAGCAATCCATATGTTACCAGAAGGGTAGCAAACTGGTTCATTGATAGAACCCACATAATCAGAATACGTGTAGCCAAGGCAAGCAGTACACCTGTAATGAGTGGCATACCCCAGGGATTGGTCTAGGGGCCTCTGGTGTATGGCATATACTACCCCGAGGTGCAGGTAAAAAACACTGGCCTATGGCTGACCAAGTTGGCAGATGACTGCAAGCTGGAAACAGTCACCAATACCCAAAGGGACATGGCCATCCTACAACAGGCTCTCACTAAGACATATGACTGCTGCCAGAAACATGGCCTCAAGCTGAATCCCTGCAAATGCATCATCATCCCCTTCGGGGAGACTGACGTCCCCATATATTATCACATGGACAACAATGTCCTACATACACAATCAGTAGTGAGGCATTTGGCCACCCAGGTTGATAGAAACCTGAAGTCTGAGCACCATGTTGCTTCCGTTGTACAAAAGGCTTCATAGATGGGCCAACAGAAAAGTAAGGGTCTCTCATCCAGGGACAAAGAGGTCATAAGATCCATGTATTCTAAATGTATAAGGCCAATTATTTTGTACAATGCCCCCTTCGGCATGTACCTCACAAAGCACATGCAGCAGCTGGAGAGAACACAGAGGTTCCTTACTGGGAGAATCCAGGACCCCAAGCACCTACCCTACACAGATAGGCTAACAGCCCTGTTCCTCTACTCATTTCCAAACAGACTCCCCAGAGGTGACCTCTGTCTTGCATACAAAGCAATCCAGTCCCTGCCTTGATGGGACTGTTGCACATCTGGAAGTCAAGGCCCACTCAATCAACCTGTAAGCGCAGCAACAACCTGCTGTGTGATATCAATATGGCTTGTTGATGTGACAGATATGTGTCCCACAGACTCCCCCATTTATGGAATACATTCCCTGTCCTCATCAAGCCGAGTGTCTCAATACCCCCTTTGAAGTGCTTCCTGTATAAGTGCATGGGAAACAGAAAATACAGTCCTGTAATTCCACCTGTGTTCTTGCTGTACAGGGGCTCTGGGTTCTGACATGCCTTAACATGGGATACACTTTCGTCTGTGAAGGTTATAAGGCTTCAGGGCCAATAGCTTAGTAACCTCACATCAACCTATCAACCTGTAAACAAATGTCTGTCACTTGTTCACCACATTGCCCTATACTGCTCTGCCATTAACATACCTGAAAATCACAGTGCTGTGTGGAATATACCACATGTATAATGGACATCTCTTCTCAGTACAATGCACTATGCACCCACACCCATACATCTCAACCTCTTTGAGCAAGAAATCTGGACAAGGTCACAAATAAAAGTGGGACAAAGGCCCAAAAATAGGGATGATGTTTAAATATTGCTCTCACAAACTTAGAATGTTGGTGAAATAATAGGTTTTGCATTACCATGAATTTTCTGAAGGCTATGAATTCTGAAACTCAAATGTTCTGTTATTATTTTCTACCTTCAGTCTTTAATTATGTGACACTAACTTGCTAGAAAACAACATTATGAAAAATGAACCAAAATTATGAGACAAACATCCAGACATTCTGCAAAAAAACTGTACAGTTGAGAGTTATGAGTCACACCAGGATATGACTTTTCAGTTAAGAAGAATAACACACAAGCAGGTGATCCCCAGTCAGTTTATCACTGAGGTGCTGGACTGTTTACACAGCTTCACCAGTCAATTAGCTGTAGCCATACCTTTCAACTGACTGGATTGGGCAAGAATGTCTACAGTCTGGATCATAATTTCGGTCTGTGCATTATACATCTCGTAGTTTTCAGGAAAATCACTTTGATGATCTGAGCATTTCTGTCAGTACGTAATGACACAATACATTTCAGTGTCAGATGTCATATATGTCAGAAAATGTCTGCTAAAACAAATTCTGTTACACACTTTCCACATTAATAAGAGCAATATTTACAGCATCTTCCTATGTTCGGCCCACTGTCGCCACATTCTAGCAGGCTATCTCCAGATTCCTTGCACTAACAGGTTGAAAGGTATGGTTTCAACACAGAAAACCCCAGACCGGAGCACAACTATCTCTGGAATGGAGTCCCACTCTTACTATAGAAGGTCATACTGGGCATGCTCTTACACTTAGAAAATTACAGCCCATGATTACAGCCCATGTCTAAAACCACATCCAACTATATAACTGTATTGTGCATAGATGTCTCTGCATACAGACAGCTATGTACACCTTAACTGAATCTACCCACACCCATCAGACAGAATTAACCTCAGCTAGCTGTAAGTGACCCATATGTGTTATATCTGCATCTGTTCTGTGTGATACACAGATATATATATATATATATATATATATATATATATATATATATATAGGCAACATATAACAATACTGCAAGCATACACACAAATAGACATGGGGAAGAGAGAGACAGACAGTGATATATATGTGTATATATATATATATATATATATATATATATATATATATATATATATATATATATATAAAGAGAGAGAGGGAGAGAAAGAGACAAAGGGAGACACACACAGAGAGTGAGTCATAGACAGGGATACCCTGAAAGGCATAGAGTGATATCCTGCTGAATACAGCTGCATACCAGTTGTAAACAGTCGCATGCACCAGCATGAAGGTGAGCTCCATTGTGTAATAGTACTGAGGTAGGGATTGTCATATCATATCACCTGCATGTGTGTGTGTGTGTGTGTGTGTGTGTGTGTGTGTGTGTGTGTGTGTGTGTGTGTGTGTGTGTGTGTGTGTGTGTGTGTTTATAGGTTAAAGTATTATGAGGCCTTTCCCACTCAGTACATTTCCAATTGCCCTACTTTACAAGATCTGCTGATGTCATTCACCTTAGAAGTACCTTTGGACATTTGTCAGCCCTATAATCTCTGTGTAGTGTGCGATAACTGTGCATCACTATAGTACAAATAAGTAGATAGGTAGGGGTTCTAATCCCAGTCCTAGCAAATGTAAGTGTGTGTGTGTGTGTGTGTGTGTGTGTGTGTGTGTGTGTGTGTGTGTGTGTGTGTGTGTGTGTGTGTGTGTGTATGTGTGTGTGTGTTTGTAGGTTAAAGATTATTAGGTCATTCCCACCCAGTACACTTCCCATTGCTCTAATTTAGCAGTCCTGCTGATGTCAGTCACCTTAGGAGTACCTTTAGAGAGCCATCAGCCACATCAGCTCCATGGCATGTGCAATAACTACATAACAATATATTATAAATAACAAGATAGGCAGAGGTTCTAATCGCAGTTCTGGCAAATATGTGTATAAGTGTTCGTAATTGTGTATGTTTGTAGGTTAAAGTTTTTTGAGGCCATTCCCACCCTCTACATTTCACATTGCTCTACTTTAGCAATCATGCTGATGTCAGTCACCTTAGAAGTACCTTTAGACAGCTGTCAATCCTATACGCTCCGTGGAGCATGCAATAACTATGTAAAAGTATAATACAAATTAACAGACAGGCAGAGGATCTAATCTCAGTTCTGGCAAATGTGTCTTTAAGTGTGTATGTATGTTTGTAGGTTAAAGTATTTTGAGACCTTTCCCACCCAGTACACTTCCCATTGCCATACTTTACAAGGGCTGCTGATGTTATTCACCCTAGAAGTACCTTTGGACAGCCATCAGCCCTATTAGCTCTGTGGTGCATGCAATAACTATGTAACAGTATAGTACAAATAACTAGATAGGCAGGGGTTCTAATCTCAGTTCTGGCAAATGTGTGTGTTTGTAGGTTAAAATCTTTTGAGGCATTTCCCACCCACTACATACTTTACAAGGGCTGCTGATGTGATTCACTTTAAAAGTACCTTTAGACAGTCTTCAACCCTATAAGCTCTGTGGCATGTGCAATAACTGTGTAACATGGTAGTGCAAATAACTAGATAGGTAGGGGTTCTAAACTCAGTACTGGCTACTGAGTGTGTGTGTGTGTGTGTGTGTGTGTGTGTGTGTGTGTGTGTGTGTGTGTGTGTGTGTGTGTGTGTGTGTGTGTGTGTGTGTGTGTGTTTTGAGATGTGTCCCACACAGTACACGTCCCATTGCACAACTGTACAAGGCCCGCTGATGTCATTCATCTTAGTGATACCTGTATACACTCTTCACCCTATAAGCTCTGTGGCACATGCAGTAACTGTGTAATACTGTAGTGCAAATAATTAGGTAGGGATTCTAATCTCAATACTTGCAACTATAGTACTGTGTGTGTTTGTGTGTGAAGCATATTCCCTGTGGCTGTTGTATGTGTTGGTTATACCATTTTAAGGCCTGTTGACTCCTTCTTCATGTCATTACTTTAAGGAGGCAGTTAATGGCATCGGCCTTGCGTGCACCATGTTAACTATACAGGTCATACCAGTCATCTGTACAGATGTATATGGAATATACAAAATATGTCACAATTACCATATTGATAGACATGTCAGAATCAGATGTTGTACCTGTCTGAAACATCATGCTGATATAAAGTCTGTTACTCTATCACTTGTCCAGGTATGTAAGAGCAATATATGAGAACAATTGCTATTTTGGGTGTTTTATCCCACCATCCATTAAGGCATTCCCAAGCTTACATGTTGTAAGAGGTAGTGAGTTATGTCCCAGCAATATAATCTCTGTGGTGCATGTAATGTGTACGTAGCACTATAGTGCATACAAGTGGATACATAGGATTAGTAATCTATTAGCAAATGTGTATGTGTTACTGTATGCATATCCCCTGTAGCTGTCTTTACTGTGTGTATGCGATGGTTATGTCATTCTTTGGGCCTCTTCCACCCTGTTAAATCCCCCATTGCCAACCTAGTTGCAGCCCCTACAGATGTCATCCAACTTACAAGTACAATTACACAGTTTCTAACACAAAGGCACTGTGGTGCATGCAATCATCATATCACTGTGTACTGTAAATAAATGTATAGGTGGGTCATCTAATATGAGAAGTGTCCACTCTGTGTGCATGTGTGTTTCAATGCAGCAGTTTCTGTGCGTTTCATGTGGCTCTACCATGTTAAGGTCCTCTGAACCCACCATTGGCAATCCTAACAGCCCCTGCAATTGTCACCAACTTGAATTGTAGTGGCAGACACTGCAACACTACATTACCTATGTGGTGTTAACGTTATGTATGTAGCAATTTCATTTGTAAAACTGGGCAAGTAGAGGTTTGGCAATCAGCAGGGGCAGGTCATGAATATGTGTGTGTGTGTGTGTGTGTGTGTGTGTGTGTGTGTGTGTGTGTGTGTGTGTGTGTGTGTGTGTGTGTATGTTTGTGTTATGTACCAGCATACCTCTGAACCACTCACGGAATATATCTGGTTAAAGCCATATGGGAAGCTGGGGCAAACCTCAAACATTGAACTCACCCTTTACATATTGCTGTGACACACATGGGAAATAGATAGCAGAACAGGTCATGCATTTGAATCCATCATCTAAAGGGTATGTGCTGTTAAATAACAATATCCGTCATTAATCTGTGATGTCAGTCTGTCATGATCTTCCAATACGTTGGCCAGAAAACCATGTTTATGACAGATAGAAAGACATTATGTGTCAGGCATCAGGACAATCTGCAGATATATGAAAAGGTCAGAGGTATGGCCACCATGTGTACCCATACCTGACAAGCTCTTACAGCAAGAAATGTTTACAAAGCCATAATTAATGTGGTGACAAAGACCACATAATAGGGACACTTCAAATATTGCTCCTACAAACTTATACAGGTGATTATAACAAATTTTGCATTAGCATAGGTAGTCTGAAAGGCATGAAGTCTGCAACTCATAATGTCTGCCATTATTTTTTGACACCAATCCCACAATCATTTGGCAATGATTTGCCAAAAAAGCACAGGTTTATGAAAAAAATGCACCAAAAATATGAGATAAGAATCTGGACATTCTGTGGAAATTTGTGCAGTTGAGAGGTATGTATGTACCACCCTGAAGGTTGCGGTCCATGTTTGGCAAGGTGTAACCTGTGACAACTGAAACAGTGAAAAGAGGTTCCAAGACTGTAGGACAAGAAACATGTCATACAGTTCTGTACTGATTGCCTAGAACAGATATTGCACATCAGAAGCACCTTAATGTTATGAAAAATACTGTAAGCTAAGGTAATGTCACACAAAGAAGGTGTCATAGTAGCAAACCAGAGGAAGTTCTGTGTGTTGCATTTGCTGTGGGCATGCTATGTCCTGCCAACTGTCACATTACTATAAGTTGTGTCCCACACTCCACATTTTGTAATGTCACACATACATTGTGTGTTGTCAAAGTGTATGCAATATGTAGACATGTGAAGGCCCTGTGACTACCTGGTGCCCACAAGATAGGTGAATCTGTTGGGGTTAAAGTAATGGCTAGGCTTGTGAGGAGCCTAGTGCCAGTACTCAAATAACCTCCCCTGTATCTATGAGCCTGTGGTACTACAGAACACATAGGTGACATGTATGAAGGCTAGCTGGCTGTGTCAAGGGGTATGTATGCAAGGTCACACTGCCTGCCACCAGTGTCCCTCACACTCTGTTGCATGCATACACACCTAGTAAACATGTACATATATAGCTGTACCTTGGCTATTAAAAGGTCACTGTGTTTCCACTTCACCATACTCATCATTTGTAATGTCAGCAGGCCCACAACCTGCATATACACAGGCACCTGGAACACAAACAGAACACAGTATGTAAGACTACAGTCATTCAGCTGTACTAACAGCAATAATGCATCATGGCTAATAAGATGCATACACTTTGATGTATACCCATAGCAATTGCCAGCAGACAGCACCATACATGGTATTACATTACTACACTGTACTATATTCACCCTGTGCATTAGACCTATATTAGCATGTCCTAATATCGATGATATGGATAACAGAGATGTGGTACAGGTATCATCACATGCACAGGGTGTGGTATGGGTTTGCCAGAGACCTAAGCTGGGATATGTGGTTGGCATTGTGTGTGTGTGTGTGTGTGTGTGTGTGTGTGTGTGTGTGTGTGTGTGTGTGTGTGTGTCTGGAGGGGTGTTGTTCAATTGGGCCATGCAGAGGAGCTGTGTGTGTCTGGTGGTGAACCACCTTTGATAGAGATGTGTGTTTGTATGCACACAGTCAAGCCATGTGATTGCCTTGCACAGGGGTATGTTGGACAGTCATGGATCGTACATGGCAGGATGTACAGTTCACTGTCTCTGATCATGGACACAAGAACAGGTTCTGCCAGGAGTCTCACTGGCACCACCAGGCCCAAGGCCAGATGCAATACTACTCCCCGATGGTGACTGCTGTCTGCTGGATCCGTGTCCCTGATGACACCGGCCAGGACCATATGCCCATAGCCTGCTCTGTTGCCGTGTGGCCAGCACCCTCCCTTCAGTAGTGCTGGTGGTACTGCCACTATGGGAGTGTGAATGCACATGGCCACATGGACTCTCAGCTGATCTTGTTGCTGACCTATGTCCACGTGGCCAACAACCTACTCCCACCACATGCTCAACTACAGACATTGTCTGGTCGAGCAATGACAATGTCTCACCCCACCGTCTATCCACGACATCAGCATAATAACATATAGCATCACCAAAGCCATGGAGGTCATCACACATGGCAGGGAGTGTTGCATTCATGACCCTGAGCATCTGTCTGGTGTTGCATTCCTTGCCTGTACCTCCATGATTGACCGAAATATACATCTGGTGACACCTGTGTCACTTGCGACAGGGGCTTGATGAGCAGCACTCCTCCTTTGAGCAGCCTTGTCCATCTGCCTGTGTGGGACCTTGCCTGCTCCCTGGCTATGGCTAGCGTCTACACTCACACTTGTCATAGTAACCACGCTAGCCTGTTCCATGCCACCACTCTCCAACTGTCCATTATCTGTGGCTGTTGGGAACTGGGTACGTGGGGACATACTGACTGTGTGCACGGACATTGTGGGTGAAAGTGGGATGTCAACCAATGGCACAGATTCAGCCCCTGACAACCCCACCTGTGCCTCACTATCACCACCATCATTAGAGTCTGCTAAGACACTGACATCAGGTTGTGAGGGGAAGAGATCCCAACCCCCATAGTCACCTATGAGGGGAAGACATCTGTAAATTAATACCTGCACTGTAATGTTTGCTGATAGACACACACGCTCACACGCACACACACACTCGCACACACGCGCACACACTCACACACACACGCACATACACGCACACCCACAGATACGCACATGTACAAACAGACATGCATACACACACACACACACACACACACACACACACACACACACACACACACACACACACACACACACACACACACACACACACACACACATGCACACACGCACACACACACACACACACACACACACACACACACACACACACACACACACATACACACATACACACACGCACACGCATACACACACGCACACACACATACATGTAAGGTGATACAGAGGCATTATACAGATCCCACAATTTCTGAATGATGTCATGCACAACACACAACCAGACCACAACAATCACACTCTGGACAGGTCCTCAACAGCATGCAGTGCAGCTATGTCCACTTAATGTTGCTACTAATATAAACCTCTGAAATATGTGAGGAGTGGTAGTATGTGATGGACCTTCACCTAACACACACTGCACCCGTGTACACAATACTGATGTACACCTGTATAGCACAGTGGCAACACTTACAGAAACATATGTACCAATATGTTACAGCTCCTGCGAATAGGGTCCTGTGATGACCACTTTGATGTGTTGCAGTTAACTCCACCACAACTGAACATGCACATATTGCAATATGGCTAAGAGTAACAGTTGTGTGCATGGAAAAATGCATGCTCTTAACATGCCTAGGGGATTGGTGAGCCACAACAAGATATTTCCATACTCACTGGCTTCAGGCAGTTGTTCTCCAGCCAGACCAGAGGGACCTATGTAGTTGTGGGGGAAAGGTACTGTCAGCACACGCACATGTGGCACTGGTACAGGATAAATGATGCATTTCTGAACATGTACAGTACAAGCTCTGATACTACACAATTTGCTGTCATTCACAATAGATGTGCACTTGTGTGCATTACAAAACCCCACCCACAAATACAGTTTGACCTGACATATGCATCCAGATACTCCAAGGATGCCAGTATGAATGATGCAGTATTGAAGTAATGCCCACTGGGACCTTACCTGGATGATCCTTGCCTGTTGAGTGTGTGCCACCCACCTCCAAAGCATAGGAAAATGCAAAAAATTGGAAAAAAACTAAGGGTAATACTGCTCAATGCCAGAAGTCTAAACCTCAAGATGCACGCCCTCGAAGCCCTCCTCAGTATGGAGAACATTGATGTCTGTGCTGTGACTGAAACCTGGTTCAAGGCTCCTGAAAGCACCCCAGCACTATCAGGTTATACCTCATATCATGCGTTCCGGCCCCAAAATCCGGACCGAACCACAAAAGGAGGGGGAGTATCCATATTCATAAAGGATACCCACACCTCCAGGTTAGTGGCAACGCACGAAGCATCGGAGACCATCCAGGTGCAATTAACCATAGGTAAAACTGCCCTACAGTTTGTAGCATGCTACAGACCACCCTCTCAAATTCAGGAAACCCACACAGCCTTCCTGAAGACACTGGAGAGTATGAATGTCTCTCCAAACACCATCATATTGGGTGACTTCAACTACCCAAACATAGACTGGGAACATTACTCAAGCCCCAACACCCTAGCCCAAAGGTTCCAGGAGTTCATAAACTCAAATGCTATGGAACAACTAGTCACCATTCCCACAAGAGGAGAAAATATACTAGACCTGATCATCACAAACATGGGGACAAAATGCTCCACACCGAAGTATATCCCTCATTGGTGAGATCAGACCATAAATTAATCTCACTGGAGATCCACATCCCGCCCCCAACCCCAGCAAAAAAGACCACAGTGAAGAATTTCTCAAAAGCAAACTTCACACTTCTTAAGACTGGAGTGGTATCCTTTAAGGCCCCCGAGCCAGTGGAAACCACAACCCACGCTGCTGAAACCCTTACAAATGCCTTCTACGAGCACCTCCAGGAATGTATGGATCAAGCAATCCCTAATAAAATCAAAACCCTTTCCACCAAGGGCAGGCGCCCGGTCTGGTGGACCCCAGCCATAAACAAACTCTACAACAAGAGGAGAAAGCTACTACATGACAGAGCAAAATCCCTAAAAGGGAAGGCATCTCTGATCAATACTAGCAAAAAACTACGATCACTCATAAAATCATCCAAGGCCAACTTTGAGAGAAAAATCGCTAAAGACACAAAAGACAATCATAAGGCCTTCTTTAGCTATGTTCGAAACCTGGGTGGAAACTCCCAGATATGCTCAGAATTAGTCCAAAATGATACAAAAATCACTGAACCCACAGACATTGCCAACATACTAGCAGACAGGTTCAGTGCAAATTTCTCCCCTCCCTCCCCCCCAAAAGGAGAAATATCTATCCCACCAGAGTCTAGCCTCCCAAACATCTCAGATGCCCAGGTGAGAGCTGCTCTCTCTAAAGCAAAAAACACAGCATCAATGGGACCGGACGGTGTCCCCGGCTGTGTGCTACACGAACTCAATGAGGAACTAAACCCACACATAAGGCTGCTGTTTAATCTTAGCCTTACTACCGGATACGTATCCAAAGAGTGGCGTATGGCAACTGTGGTCCCACTCCACAAAGGCGGTGCTTCTACGGACCCTGGAAATTACCGCCCCATAAGCTTGACGAGTCTTGTCTGCAAGACTATGGAGAGGATCATAATGGAACCCATAAATAAAGACATTGGGGACCTACAGACACTGGATCCTACCCAATTTGGCTTTGTCAAGGGCAGATTCTGCCTCTTGAACTTGGTTGACTTTTTCGAAACAGTCACTAAGGCCATTGATGAAGGTAAGGCAGTTCACACAGCCTACCTTGACCTAGCAAAAGCGTTCGACACAATACCCCACTTGGGCATCATAGAAAAGCTCACCAGCTTAGATGTAAACCCATATGTCACAAGATGGGTTGCAAACTGGCTCAAGGACAGAACCCACAGGGTTAGAGTTGCTGGTGCCATGTCAGACTCTAAGCCGGTCACGAGCGGTGTCCCACAGGGCTCAGTCCTAGGCCCCCTCTTGTTCGGCATTTATTTTTCTGAAGTGCAGGCAAACATAGGGGGATTGTGACTGACAAAATTTGCAGATGACTGCAAACTGGGCACCATAATTGACACTCCATCAGACACAGACATCCTCCAGAGAGGTCTCATAGAAATGGATAACTGGTGCCAGAACCATGGCCTTAAGCTAAATGCCAAAAAATGTATAGTCATACCCTTTGGGAAAAACAAGGTATCCCCTAATTACCACATAGGTGGTAATCCATTAAACACAGAAGAAGTTATCAGGGACCTGGGGACCCAAGTTGACAGTAACCTCTCTTTTAACACTCACATTGCCAAAGTGGTTAGGAAGACCTTCTACATTGCCCACCTGATCATGAAGGGATTCACATCCAGATCAGGAGAGGTCATTGTACCCCTGTACTCTTCACTTATCAGACCAATGATTGAGTACAATGCCCCATTCGGAATGTACCTTACCCGACACCTGCAGCAGTTGGAAAGACCCCAAAAGTTCCTCACCAAAAGGATAAAGGGGCTCAAACATATGTCATACGCTGCCCGACTGAAGAAACTCCAGCTCTATTCAGTCGCATACCGTCTGCTCTGAGGTGATCTGTGCCTGACATACAAGGCCATGTCCAACCCAGAATTAATGGACATGCTCCACCTCAAAAAATCCAAATCCACCAGAGCCACGAGAGCAAGAGACTTAAACCTCAACACGGATATAAATAGGACGTGTTGGAGGGACAGATTCATCACCCAGAGACTCCCTACACTATGGAACAGAATCCCAGTCCATGTGAGGCAGAGCCCCTCACTGACTCTGTTCAAGAGAAATCTTGACGAGTGGATGGGAGATTGTAGGTTTACCCCAGGAATCATCTCTGTGTCACTGCTGGACAGAGGCACAGCAAACTAATGGGTATAGTATTCTCATCCTAAGGGGTGGTGAAAGCCACACACACTCTGGCTAGGCTTATAAATGCCCTAGGGCAGATAGCCTAGTATGAACATATGAACCTATGAAACTATGAGGATTGTATATTTTCCTGGGGTGTGGTGGCTGCCCTAAAGGTTGGTGAGGAACTCTTCACTTTTCTAGAGGAAAGTAGTTTTTTATTCAGGCATGTCCAAAGGTCAGCTCCAAGTGTTCTCTCCTGTCTACCTGATGAATCTAGGCCTCATGAGGCCATGTAGCAATTGCCTCCTGTACACAGACAACCCTCTCCTTCTACCACCCAACACCACAACCTGTGAGAGATGCACTTATCTAGCCAAACTGGAGGTAATTTTCTCTCCAACCAAGACTGAACTTGACAGTCAAGAGGAGAGGGTACACACTTGCACCACACCACACCACACTCATCACATAGTCCCACTAAACCTACACCACCAAAATCCACACATAGAAACACAAAAATATTTGCAGAGGCTCTCAATAATAACCTGCTCAAGCAACAGAGACCTCCAAAGCAGGAACGCAAGCACTCTACCCCCCCCCAACACAACCCAAATGACACATAGCCCACAGACTCAGTATGCCAATAAACCACAGTCCATAAGGCAAACCAATGTACCCAACACACTAGTCATAGGTGACTCTATAGTCAGACACACTGATGTTCCACTCATCAGGCTAAACAAGGAGAAGGTTACTGTCAGCTGCCTGTCAGGTGCCAGTATCTGCCACATAACCCACGCAACTCAAATCACTCCACAACAAATATAAATATGACTCTGTCATTGTCCATGTTGGTGTGAATGACCTGAGATGTACCTCCCTGGACTACATGAAAAGAGACATGGAAGAGCTCTCCAATATTGTAGCCCAGGCAGGAATGACCCTAGCCCTGAGTAGCATCCTGCCATTGCCCACAATAATACTGCAGTACAAGTAGAAAATGATTGAAAACTACTCATGTACCAACTCCTTTGCTGAACGCTTTCTGGAATTCATAAATTCCAATGCCCTGGATCAACTTATCCACTCCCCCACCAGGGGCAACAATATCCTAGACCTAGTCATTGCCAACATGAATGATTGGTGTTCCACACCTAAAATCAACTCCTCGTTGGTCAGATCTGACCATAAGCTAATCACCCTAGATATCCACATCCCCATCCCGCCTCCACCCACCATTAAGGAAACCATGGTAAAACATTTCTCCAAAGCCAACTTCATGCTTCTTAAGACAGAAGTGGTGAACTTCATGACACCCATGCAGATGGACAATACAGTTATGACTGGTGAATCCACATAGTATTCTAGGCCATAGAATTTCATAAGTACAATCACTTTAATAAGAAAAGTTCTGAATTAATTTACCTAAATTTTACCCTAACCGTAATGTCATCTTAGCCACTATTTATTCTACAGTCCCCTCCCAAAAAATGTTTTCATCTAAGTCTTTTTAACAGTCTCCCTTATTTTACTAGGATTTAAAACTTATTTATTACATCATTCTGTTTGCATTTATAATATCATTAAAGTATTTAGACGTTGTATACCATATAAGCATCTCACTTGTCTTACCATCACTTTTCAAAGTTACTAATTCTTTTACAAGCTAGCCACTGTAATATATGCAATCATATAATGAAAAGCATAAAACTGTACCCTAATGACTGTTTCTCTTAAGATTAGCTCTGTCACTAGGTGCTGCCTGCTCTGTTCACTCTCCAAACCAACCTCCATTACATTCACATTTATACTTTCCTTGTTCCACTCCTCAACTTTATCTTCCAGTCTCTATAACCAACTCTCTATTCCACCACATGGACCCTCCCCTTCATCTTCTTGCACCTTCCTCCATATCAGATATTCATTCAATCTTTCCCCTCTCCTCTTACCTTCTTCCACCACATTCACCTCTTCCTTGTCTTTTGAATCACAATGGCCACTTCTTTAAAACTTTACTGATCCTCTCTACATTTATAACTTCTTTTCTCCTCCTTATACATATGACTACTTTACAAGTAACTAACATAAATATGTACAAAAGTACTACCTCAAAACCTACTACTATGAACAAAATAAAAATTACTCTGATTATCTTTCCAAGCCTATTTAATTTACTACCATCTAACTGCAAAAATACTAAATGGTTATCCTAAAGCAAATGCAATTAAGATTGTAATTTTCTCCCCCAAAAAATTATTAGAAATAAACTATACTCCATCCCTTTCTCTACCATTCCCAAGGGTCGAGGTATCCACGCTAATCCTGGTCCACACCAACTACTAAATCCCTTAGAAAAAAACTAAATTTGATGAAATTTTCATAGTCTCCTTGACAAAGGTGAAGAATTCCATGCCTCCCTGGTTTGTATCCACCACCACCCCCGCCTCCGGCTACAATATAGTTAGGTCACACAAACACAAGAAAAGCAGGAGGACTAGCAATATTTTACCCTAAATATTACAATTTCAAATCCTACTCTAATCCCATTCCAATTTTTTCTCCCTGGCTCTCTAATAAAAATGGGTCCCTTTGATCCAGTCAGATTTTACCAGTAAACAAACGTCAATGAATAAATAAATAAACAGTAGCTTGTCCCGTGGTAAAGTCTAAAAATATGCCAGGTTCCACAGAGGCCTGGCAGCAGTAGTCGGTAAAAGAGGAATATGTTTTTCCACCAAAAACACAATGAAAAGCAATTTAAATAATTGTTCCAGATGTAAAAAGGTAAAATAATTCAGCATTTAACAGGAAAATATTTTTAATTTAGTTTAAACAACTTTTTTTTCCCACAAAAGTAAAAAGTAACACTCCTGTTAAAAAGTTAGTAAAGGTCACGTGACAGTAAAAAAATGTCAAGATGTAGTTCCAGCAATTGATAAAGACCAAAGCCAACAGTGTAAAAAAAAACAACCATAAGAAATTGGCAGGAGCACCACAGCTGATAGGACTGTCCTTTAATAAAAATATAAAAGCATAAAACAAGATAAGAGGGTGAAGCCTGTGCATTGACCCAGCAATCAAGGAGCCTCAATCCTCACCACTAACACCAGTGAGGGATGTCCATATAGGGAAAGGATAATAAACACACACACTGTAAAGTACAATTTCCCTTAAGAGCACACAGAGATCACAGTCAGTCTGGGGCTGTTTTTTCCCTTTCTCCCCAGGTCCCCAATAAGACTCCCCACTGACACAGCTATAGGGTCGAGATCTCAGCCTAGTAGGCAAGCTAAAACCACCAGCACCCTCTCTGTCCAGCCAGTGCTTTGTGTCCCTGCCCAAGTAGCTGACACACACACACTTTGAGACAAGAGTTTATACAACCACACAGACACTCCTGGGGAAGCCTGGCACAGGTTCTCCAGGTGTGCCCCTTTTCTTCTCAGTCTAAAAGGTAGTACGAGCTGCCACTACCCACTATCAGCTACTCCAAGGCCCTTCTGAAATGGTGTCCAATTATTACTGTGCAATATTACTATCCAAATGGTAAGTGTGACTGAACAGTCAAAGCTTATTACAGTGACATGGTACAGTATCACTATATTCATGCAGTGTACTCTAGAGCTTAAATTAACTCTATGTAAAACAGCCACAGTTGAAAGGTTTAAAAATATTTAATAATAAGCAATACTTCTTAATACACAGTGCTAGTCAAGAGTTTAGAGATCACAGGGAAATAATTAAAATAATACTAGAGAAAAGTTCTGACATCACAGAAAAACAAACTAGTCTAATATTCCTATTTCCTAGCTATAACTAACAGAAAAAAACAGTTGTAAAATAAACTTACATATAGAAACAGGCAGTGCTGGTGATGTTGGATGTTTGCAAGACAAAATTCTCAGAGCTCTCTGATTCTCTCTCTTTAAATTGATAACACAGAGCTGCTTCACATGACATCATTCTTCACACTTCTCTGGTGTTCCCAGGCTAACAGAAACTACATTTACATTCTTTACACGTGGTTAGAAACCATAGCAATAAAGGACATTAATACATGTAAATTCTAGCCATTAACTGGGGTCTTAAAATGATGGGCAGGATGTCTCCCTCTAGACATATTGGATCTGAATTTTGACAACAAAGACAGTCATAAAATGCTCGACTTAGCTTTCTTACAGCAGAGTGCACTGTTGTTACATTTTTGCAGTTTAATATCCAATGCAGTCTTTTCACATTTAAGAGAACAGGCCTGTGGCTTACATTAATATTTACAAATGGCAGAATTATCTACAAAATTCTATCTGGTTAGGCTGGCAGCCTTTACCTATCTTCACAAAGTGCTTTCGCATTGTGCAACCAAAGCGTCTTCAGATCATACATCATACTCATTGAGTGTGTACTTAATAGCAAAACAGTCAGTCAATTACTCAGATGTTTCACTTACGCATGACCAATCACAATTCTACTTCAATTTACATCCTTTTAAAGCTGGTTTTAAAAGAACACATCCATTAAGACCAGGGCATCTATCAGCCTGCATCTTTAAAATCCATTTAAGTTCAGCAGTCAGAGACTGATAGATACCCTGGTCTTAATGGATGTGTTCCTTTAAAACAAGCTTTAAAATGCTGTAAATTAGAGTAGAATTGTGATTGGTCAGACTAAAGTGAAACATTTGAGTTATTGGCTGACTGTTTTGTTATAACTTACACACTCAATGAGTATGTTGTATGATCTGAAGAAGCATTGATTGCACAACGCGAAAGCGCTTATCTTGTTTTATGTTTTATATTTTTATTAAAGAACAGTCCTATCAGCTGTGGTGAATGTCTACTTTCCTCTGAATGAAATTTTCTGCACAGCAATGAAACAGCATTAGTTGAGTGTCAGTTGCCCACAAGAAGAGCAGTCTTCTGCATCAGGACAGTTCTGAAGGGTTTTGTACTCAATCCACTCCTTTTTTTCAGCTCTGATTGAGCTGGTTAATGATTTAGGGATTTGGTAGGTGCCCTGAAACTTTAGAAGCTGGGCGGCTATTATATCCTTATCCAAATATAATCCATATAGTTGAGGCTACTGCACCAGTGATCATTACACTGAACATCATTCTGTTTCAACTTTGCACATGGGTAGTTCTGTTCTTTGAGAGCTCTTATCTTGCTAGCACTTGGTGTTATTCAATCTGCCATGAAAGCATTACACTTTTTAAAGATTTAAATGTATACATCTTCCTATATGTAGCACTGCACAAATGTCTACATCTTGCTATTCTTTTGTATAACCAAACTCTACTCTATTATTGACTGTGGTTTCAACTCCACACCATCAAGTCCATCAGAAATGTCATATATTTTTCTCTGAAGCTCATCTTTGCTAATATTCTGTCATGTGGCAAACACATGGCAAATTGAAATTGATAACTACTGTGAATGTAGTGAGCTTTGAATTTTTTTAGTTTTATGCCACAATAGCCTCAATTGCCATCAAGAATACTAAGCAAATTGGTACCTGCAATTTTAATTGAAACAAGTAAATGACACTATTTTTTACAGTCTTACTTAAGTCTCAGTGCACTAATCATACATTGAAGATGTCTTTCTTGTTTTTTTTTTTCAACAAGTATTAAAGTTTTTGCCTGTTCATCTGTCCCAGAGAACCTTGCAATTATATTTGCATATTTCATATGGGCTGCGCTCTAAAACCCAGAATACTAAAAATTAAAACCCACAAATGTGGCTTTTATTGAAATTGTTAATGTACAATGCAAGGGAATGGCAGGCTGAAGACAACATGGCCACCGAGTAGAGGTTGCCAAGGGGGGAAGCTCAGTCTAAGACATGTAACCAAGCATTAGTAGGCAATCCTATGTAAATGAGCATTAGGATAGTGAATCGCAAGTTTACATAGCAAATGAGCACAGTCAGTGGAGTGTAGGAGTAGGATCTGGGGAGTAACAGAGTAGAAGATAGGTGACATCACGAGGGGGGTATGTATGAAAGAAGTGAAGCTCATTGGAGCAGAGTGGCATGTGTCAGCTGTCATTTACACATCACGGAAAGAGGTGTGTCAACAGGTAGGCTAGGGAAAGGCAAGAAATGGAAGGTGTATGCCGTGGATGACACCAAAGTTTCTTGCTGAGCGGGTATGCGCGAGTGTGCGTGAGTGTAATCCCAAGTAAAACAGAGTGCACGCGTGTAAGCATGAGTGCGCGCGTTTAAGCCTGAGTAAGCATGTATAAGGCTATTTAAAGAGTTGTAAGCGTGGTGCGCTGGTGTGCAAGTGTTTTAACCTGAATAAGCAAGTTTAGTCTGTGTAAGCATGTGTGCACGCATGTTAGCTGCTGTGCGCGTGTTTGCGCTTGTGTGTGCGGCGCCCCCCCCCTGAGGAAACAGAAAGGAAAAAGGAAGCATAACAAATAGTAGGAAGCTACCAGGGAGTACTAGCAGAGCTAGCAGGTGAAAACAATAAGAATCAGGCAATTACACAGGCAGTACACTAGCCCAGTCCAGCCTAGCATTTAAAACTCTGCAAACAACAGTCCATTATGTTTCTCACAACAGACACTGCAGTAAGCTAATAGAAGTGAAAACTTAAAAAGCTTTACTGAGACAAAGAAATGTTAGGGGCTGCCATTGCTGTTATAAGGTGACATATGCAACATGCTGAGGGTGGTTAATAGGTTCATAGGTTCATACTAGGCTATCTGCCCTAGGGCATTTATAAGCCTAGCCAGAGTGTGTTTGGCTTTCTCCACCCATTTTAAATGAATTTTCCTAAGCCCTTTTTCGAGGTTAGTATACTGTGCCTCTGTCTAACAGTGACACAGAAGTGATACCCGGGGTAAACCTACTATCTCCCATCCACTCATCAAGATTCCTCTTGAACAGAGTCAATGAGGGACTCTGCCTAACCTGGACTGGGATTTTATTCCAGAGTGAAGGGAGCCTCTGGGTTATGAATCTGTCCCTCCAGCATGTCCTATTTATTTCAGTGCTGAG
Organism: Protopterus annectens; assembly: GCF_019279795.1. NCBI lineage: Eukaryota > Metazoa > Chordata > Ceratodontiformes > Protopteridae > Protopterus > Protopterus annectens. The sequence continues at coordinate 1,553,642,834 of NC_056735.1, forward strand.
GTTCAAGTTTCTCGAGCACGTAGCTCGATGGGATTTGGATTTTCTGAGGTGCAGCATGTCCATTAATTCCGGGTTGGACATGGCTTTATACGTCAGGCACAGATCGCCTCTGAGCAGGCGGTATGCCACTGAGTAGAGCTGGAGTTTCTTTAACTGGTCAGCATATGGCATCTGTTTGAGTCCTTTGATCCTCTTGGTGAGGTACTTTTGGGGACTTTCCAGTTGCTGCAGGTGTCTGGTAAAGTACATCCCAAAAGGGGCATTGTACTCAATTATGGGCCTGATGAGGGATGAGTAAAGAGGCACGATGACCTCCCCTGATCTAGATGTGAATCCCTTCATGATTAGGTGGGCTATATAAAATGGTTTTCTAACCACTTTGGCCACATGGTTGTCAAATGAGAGATTGCTATCAACTTGGATCCCCAGGTCCCTAACTACTTCTTCCGTACTTAATGGATTACCACCTATGTGGTAATTTGTGGGCACTTTATTTTTGCCAAAGGGGATGACTATACACTTTTTGGCGTTTAGCTTGAGGCCATGGCTCTGGCACCAGTTGTCTGTTTCTATGAGGCCCTTTTGTAGGATGTTTGTGTTGGCTGAAGAGTCTATTATGGCGCCCAGTTTGCAGTCATCTGTGAACTTGGTCAGCCGCAGTCCTTTCGGGTTAGCCTGTACCTCCGAGAAATATATACCGAACAAGAGAGGTCCCAGGACTGAGTCTTGTGGGACGCCACTTGCAACTGGTTTGGAGTCTGACATGGCTCCAGCAATTCTAACCATGTGGGTTCTGTCCTTGAGCCAGTCTGCAACACATCTAGTGACATAGGGGTTTATATTTAAGCTGGTGAGCTTATCTATAATGCCCGAGTGGGGTATTGTATCGAAGGCTTTTGCAAAGTCCAAATAGGCTGTGTGGACCACCTTCCCCTCGTCAATGGCCTTGGTGACTGTTTCAAAGAAATCCACCATGTTTAAGAGGCAGGATCTGCCCTTAACAAAGCCAAACTGGGTAGGATCCAGTGTCTGTAGGTCCCCAATATCTTTATTTATGAGGTCCATGATGATCCTTTCCATAGCTTTGCAGACCAAGCCAGTCAAGCTTATTTGGCTATAGTTTACAGGATCCATTGAGGCACCACCTTTGTGGAGAGGTACCACTGTTGCTGTACGCCACTCTTTGGGTACATATCCTGTAGTAAGGCTGAGACTGAACAGTAGTTTTATGTTTGGGTTTAGTTCTTCTTGGAGTTCATGTAGGACACAGCCCGGGACACCGTCTGGTCCCATTGATGCTGAGTTTTTTGCTTTGGAGAAGGCAGCTCTTACCTGAGCATCTGAGATGTCAGGGGGGCAGCACTCTGCTGGGATAGATATTTGCCCTTTTGGTGGGGAAGCGAGGGAGAAGTTTGTGCTGAACCTGTCAGCTAGGATGTTGGCAATGTCTGTGGGTTCGGTGTATTTTTTGTCATTTTGGACTAATTCTGAGCATATCTGGGAATTCCCACCCAGGTTCCTAACATAGCTAAAGAAAGCCTTGTGATCATCCTTAGTGTCCTGTGCAATTTTTCTCTCGAAGCTGGCCTTAGACGATTTTATGAGTGCCCGTAGTTTTTTGCTAATACTGATCAGAGATGCCTTCCCTTTTTGGGATTTTGCTCTATCATGTGGTAGCTTCCTCCTTCTATTGTATAGTTTGTTTATGGCTGGGGTCCACCAGACAGGAAACCTAACTTTGGAAGATTGGGTCATGGTTTTATTTGGGATTGCATGATCCATGCATTCCTGAAGGTGTTCATAGAATGCGTTTATAAAGGATTCTGCGGACTGGGCCGTATTTTCTACAGGCCTGGGGGCTTTGAAGGATTCCACCTCAGTTTTGAGGATTGTGAAATTTGCTTTAGAGAAGTTTTTCGCTGTGGTTTTCTGGGCAGAGGCTGGGGTCAGGATGTGAATATCTAGTGAGATTAGTTTATGGTCTGATCTTACCAGTGAGGGATACACTTCTGGTCTGGAGCATAGAGTCCTCATGTTGGTGATGATCAGGTCCAGTATGTTTTCTCCTCTTGTGGGAGTGGCAACAAGTTGTTCCATAGTATTTGAGTTTATAAATTCTAGGAACCTTTGGGCTAGGGTGTTGGAGCTAGAGTCATGCTCCCAGTCTATGTTAGGGTAGTTGAAGTCGCCCAATATAATGGTGTTTGGAGAGACCTTCATATTTTCCAGTGTTCTCAGGAAGTCTGAGTGGGGTTCCTGGGTTTGGGAGGGTGGTCTGTAGCAGGCTATAAACTGGAAGGCAGCTTTACCCACTGTTAGTTGCACATGGATAGTCTCTGATGCTTCGTGCTGTGCCACAAACCTGGAGGTGTGGGTATCTTTGACGAATATTGATACTCCCCCTCCTTTTGTGGTTCGGTCCAAGTTTTGGGGCTGAAAAACATGGTATGAGGTATAACCTGGTAGTGCTGGGCTGCTCTCGGGAGCCTTGAACCAGGTTTCTGTTACTGCACAGATATTGATGTTCTCCATGCTAAGGAGGGTTTCGAGTGCGTGCATCTTGAGGTTTAGACTTCTGGCGTTGAGTAGCATTACTCTTAGTTTCTTATCCCTTGTGATACCTATGGAGGTGGGTTTGTCTTTTGAACCTTGCCTAAAAAAGGCACTATGGGGTTGGCAAGAGCCTTTGCCAATATCCGAAAGCCCAGGGGTGACAGGTGCAAGCCGTCCCTAGTGAAGCATCATGGCTTGTTGAGCATGTCATCCCAGGCAGACAGGCATTGGATCCCCTTTGAATGACACCAATACTTAAGCCAATTGTTGAAATTGATCATCCTGTCTTCATATTGTGGCATCATTCTTGGTGAGGATAAGATGCTACTCAAGGTCAGGGTCATACCGGCCTGGGCAACATGCTCAGAGAGCTCCTCTATGTCTCTTTTCATGTAGTCCAGGGAGGTACATCTCAGGTCATTCACACCAGCATGGACAATGACTGAGTCATATTTGTACTTGCCTTGGAGTGACCTGAGTGCTTGTGTTATGTGGTGGATCCTAGCGCCCAACAGGCAGCTCACCGTGACCTTCTCCTTGTTCAGCCTGGTGAGCAGGACGTCAGTGTGCCTGACGATAGAGTCACCTATTACAAGTGTATCAGGTGTGTTGTTTAGCCTTAAGGGCTGTGACTGTTCAGCACACTGGCTTTATGAGCTATGTGTTGCACGTGTTTTGTTTTGGGGTAGTGGTTGCTTGGGTGTCTGCTTTGGAGGTCTCTGCTGCTTAGGCAGATTTTTATTTAGAGCCTCCGAGTATGTTTTTGTGTGTTTATGTGTTTGGTTTGCTGTCTTGGTAGGTCTATGTCAGACTGGAATTGTAGTGAGTGTGGTTTCCTTCTCCTCCTGACTGGTTACGCCAGTACTGAGTTGAGAGAGCTTAGCCTCCAGTTTGGCTATATGGTTGCATCTCTCACATGTGTTGGAATTTGTTGGGAGGAGGAGAGAGTTGTCTGTGTACAGGAGGCAGTTGTAACATTGCCTCAAGATTCCAAGATTCACCAGATGGACTGGAGAGGAGATTGACAACTGACCTTTGGGCATGCTAGAATAGTATTGGGAATTCCTTTATAATTGAAAAAAGGGCCAATGGGGAAAAACGTACTCAAGGGGAGTTTGTGAGGGTGTAGTGCTTTTAATTTTTTAGTGCTGACTTATATAATTGCTTTAGCGAGTAAGTGCCAGGCTTTAGAGTGGGAATAGGGTGTTTATTATGAGAACTAGATCAGTTCTAAGGGAAAAAGTGAAGAGCAGACTTTGTGGAGCCGAGAATGGTTTAAACCCAATTGGTGACAATGGAAATGCTGCCGGACAACCCACAGTGAGGAGACAGAGAAGAGTGTACAAGCCCAGGGTAATCTACCAGGGGCTACATGAGCTGGAGATAGTGGAGCGCTATAGAGTGGACAGAGGCCTCCTGCAGCAAATTGTTGAGCTGTGCAGGCCACGCCGCACACACAGAACCAACAGAGGGGAACCCATCCCAGTGGAAACCAAGGTATGTGTTGGCCTAAGAATATTAGCAACAGGTACCTTCCAGAGACCAACTGGTGATATGATGGGGATATCACAGGCATCAGCATCCAGGGTACTACACCAGTTCCTGGATGCCATGTCAGCACATGTCGGTGATCATGTATATTTCCCCAATTCCTGTGATGTATTGGCCAGCAATATGCATCCCTTCCAGCAAATAGCGGAGTACCCTGAGGTAGTGGGTACAATAGACTTCACGCACATACACATCAAAGCACCAGCCGGCAAGCGGGGTAGGGTCTACTTCAACCGCAAGGGCTTCCCCTCCATCCACTGCCAGGTCCTGTGTGATGCCAGGGCATAATACTGAATGTGTGTGCAGGCTGCCCTGGAAGCTACCATGATTCCCATATCTGGCATCTGACGCAGCTGTACCAGACATTTGCCAATGGGGACATCCCACATGGTCACCTAGTAGGGGATGCTGGCTATGCACTGGAGCCGTGGCTGATGACACCCATCAGAAACGCACACACATCTGAACAGAAACGCCATAATGAGGCACACGCACAAACACGTAATGTAATAGAGCGTGTGTTTGGGCTGCTCAAGTCACGGTTCCGGTGCCTGGACACATCTGGTGGAGCCTTGCAGTACTCACCAACTACATGTACGCAAATCGTCATGGTATGTTTTATGCTACATAATATGATCCTGCAAAAACAGCTGCAGCAGGACCAGCATAGGCCTGGGCCAAACAGCCCCCCACCATTGCCAAGGCCATCACAGGCAGAGCGTGACTCGGAGGAAGAACAACCTGAGCCTGCCCCAGTAAGCAGAAGGAAGCATGCCCAGTATGCTTTGGCCTTGGCAAAGAGGCAACACATAGCACATACACTGGCTCAGTAGGAGCTCTGGAATGATACCTCTCTTCGACTCGCACACATAGTAAAAGGGATGCCTAAGTTGACACTACCTGCTTTCAAACATGTACAGGGAGTGTAGTATGTGCATCCAACATAGGCAGCCCTGCAGCACCACCTAAGGCATGATTGCCATGTGTTAAGCAATATAAAGCCGTGCTAAACAGCATTTACCACCATGTAGTATATGCAAATAAAATCGCACACACCAACTAGCACAACTGTGGTCAATGTTCAGAAATATTGGGCAACGTCCAGCAATGTTGGTGAATATTGAGCAATGTCGGACAAGCGTGGTCTAAGTAGGGCATAGCTGAACAAAAGTCAACATGCTCATATTTGCTTAACTGGCCCTTAAGCAGTCTGGTCTGTTCAGTATGAAAATACAAAGCAGTAATGGGCCTCGAACTCAGGACACTGCACACTATAGCCAAAGTACTGAACCACTAAACAATGACAGTATTGTGGTGGTCAGCCTGTATGAAGGAATGTTGATAAGTCTATGCAAAGTATTTCATGGAAACCCTACAGGCACAGCATAATCCTTGTCGAGTTATGACACAAAGGTGAATCCTGCAGTGAGTACAGAACCTGACTTCCAACACATACAGTATAGATGTTAATATCGGTCATGTTCGCACACATCAACAAATGTAGTGGACCTCAGATAACAACATACTGAAAGGTCACACTGGGCATGCTCACACACTTGAATAAATGAGACAAATGTCAGGCAACAAAACATGGAATGGCAGAACTGGGCATGCTCACACACTTAGGCCATGTCTGAGTACAGCAGTGGGCCACGCATATCTGGCAGTTGCATGTGTTAACCCAGGAACCTGTCACTATACAGCAATCCGGTTTGTGCTCACAGTTATATGACAACAGACACATCTATAATATAGTGGAACCCTGTCATAATCAAATATGTTCTGCAGATACTGAAGTTGTTCATAGAAACTTGTAAAGCAAAGATGATAAAGACCTGCAAACAGTATCAGCAATAAACATTGTGCATCTTGAACATTAGCATAATTTCAGAGGTCGATAATAGGCTATCTGCCCTAGGGCATGTACAAGCCTAGCCAGAGTGTGTTTGGCATTCGCAACCCTGTCAGATTACTACACTGTGTGTGTGAATAGTAGGTCACACAAGATAGCCCATGTACGTTTAGGCTAGTGTGCCTCTGTCTAGCAGGGACACAGAAGATATCCCAGGGGAAAACATATGATCACCCATACAGTCATCATGATGTCTCCAGTAGGTGGTCAGTGGGTGGCTCTGCCTATGAGAAACTGGGATTACATTCTGGAGTGAGTGGAGCCTCTGGGATAAGAATCTGTCCCTCCACAATGTCCTATTAACATCTGTGCTGAGGTATACTTCCCTGGAGTGTGTAGCTCCAAGGGAGATGGATATCCTGAGGTGGAGCATGTCCAGTAATTCTGCATTGGGTATATCTTTAAACAACAGGCACACATCATATCTGAGTAGGTGGTAAGCGACTGACTAGAGCTGGAGTTACTGCATCTGAACTGTGAAGGGCATCTGCGTGAGTCCCTAGATCTGCTTGGTGAGGACCTTCTGTGACCAGTACAGTTGCTGCAGGTGTCGGGTAAGGTACACCCCAAATGTGGCATTGTAACCAAGCATGGATGTAATGAATATAGGGGCACAATGACCTCACTCGATCTAGATGTGAAACCATATGGGATAAGGTGGCCCACATAGAAGGTGTGTCCAACAACTTTGGCAACGTGAATGTCAAAGGGGACAGTACGAACAAGTCATGACCCCAAACCCCTAACAACTTCTACCCTATGTGATGGAGTACTACCTATGTGGTAATGTGTGGGCATGTTGTTATTCCTAAAGGGGATGACTATGCAACTAATGGCATTTAGCTGTAGGCCATGGCTCAGGCACCAGTCATGCATCTCTGTGAGACCCTGTTTGGGTATGCATGTGGCAGCTGGAGAGTTGATCATGGCACCCAGTTTGCAGTCAAGTGCAAACATGTTAAGCCATATTCCCCCTGTGGTAGCCTGTACATCAGACAAATATATACTGAGCAAGAGAGGTCCCAGGACCGAGCCATATGGGATGCCACGTGTAACTGGTGTAAAGTCAGACATGGCACCTGCAATTCTGACCATGTGGGTGCTATCCCTGATCCAGGTATCAATCCATCATGTGAGATATGTGTCCATATCAATGCCGGTGAGCCTATGCATAATGGCCCAGTGGGTTATTGTGTTGAAGGGTTTTGCAAGGTTCAGGTAGGCTGTGTGGACAGCTGTCCCTATGTCGATGGACCTGTTAGCCGTTTAAAGAATACAAACAGGTTCAAGAGGCAAGATCTGCCCACAACAATGCTGAAATGTGCAGGACACAGTGTCCATAGGTTCCCGATGTCTATGTGTATGAGTCCCATGACAATACACTCCATAGCTTTGCAGAACAGGCTACTCAGGCTTATAGGGCAGTATTGTCTGTGGTCCATTGTGGCACCAACTCTGTGGAACGAGACCACTGTCACTGTACGCCATTCCTTGGGTACATATCCTGTGGTAACTCCAATATTGAACAGTGATGTAATGTGAGGGTTACGTCTGTCATGATGCTTGCGTAAGATGCAGGCTGGGACACCGTCTGGTCACATTGATACTGTGATGTACACTTTGGGGAGGGCAGCACTCACCTGTTACTGTGTGATGTCAGGGAGGTTATAGTCTGTTGGGATGGATAGTTGCTCCTTAGGGGGGATAGGTGGGAAACATCTGCACTGAACCTGTTTGCCAAGATGTTGGCAATGCCAGTGGGTTCAGGGTAGGTTTAGTCAGTATGCAGTAACTCACAGCATATCAGTGAGTGTCCACCCAGGTTCCTGACATAACTGAAGAATGCCGTGTGATAGTCCTATGAGTCTGTTGCAATTGTCCAGTAGAAGCGGCCCTTAGAAAAGTTCATGAGTGATCATAGCTGTCTGCTAGTACAGATCACAGATGCCTTCCCAGTCTAGGATTGTGCTCTATCATGTAGTAGCTTCCTCCTGATGTTGTACACCTTATTAATGGCTGGGGTCTACCAGACAGGTCCCCTGCCATTGGAGTAGTGAGTCCTATTGTTAGCTGGGATAGCACAATCCATGCAGTCCACTAGGTGTCCATAATATGTGTATGTAAAGGATGCAGCAGTGTGAGCCGTATTTGCCACTGTCTCAGGGTCTCTGAAGGATACCACCTTGCTACGGTGAAGTGAGACGTTGGCTCATGAGAAGTTCATCAAGATTACCCAGGATGGGTGTGTGGAGGGTATATGTTTGTCCAGTGAGATACATGTATGTTCTGACCTTACCAATGAGGGGTATATCGCTGGTGTGGAACATAGAGTCCCCATGTTGGTGATGATCAGGTCGAATATGTTTTCCCCCTTGTGGCTGTGCTGACTGGTTGTGCCATAGCATATGAGTCTACAAATTGTAGCGACTGTTGGGTGATGGTGTCGGGGCTTGAGTAGTATCCCCAGTCAATATTTGTGTATATGAAGTCACACAATATAATGGTGTTTGTGGAGACCTTCATATTCTTCATAATTCCCACGAAAGCCGACTGTGGTTCCTGAGTTTGGGAGTGTTTTCTGTAGCAGGCAACAAACTGAAAGGCAGTATTGCACAATGGTGGTTGTATTTGTATGGTCTGTGATGCAGTGCTACTAACCCGGAGGTGTGCATATCTGCGATGTATATGGATACTCCCCATAGTTGTGTTGTTTGTTCCAAGGCTTGTTGTCAGACAGCATGGCATGAAACATAACCTGGTAGTGCTGGTGTGCATAAGCAAGCCTGAACCAGGTGTCTGTCAGTGCACAGATATCGCTATCCTCCATACTGAGGAGAGTCCTGAGTGGCCACAATATGAGGTTAACACAACTGTTGTTAAGCAGCATTACCCTTAGTTTCATTTAACCTGTAATGTCTATGGAGGTGGGTTTGTCTTCTGAGCCCTACTTAAAAAATGCACTATGGTGGTAGCAAGAGTCTTAGCCAGCATTCCAAAGTCCAAGGGTGACAGGTGCAAGCTGTTCATAGTGAAGCTACGTGGCATGTTGAGCATGTCACCATAGTCTAACAGTCACTGTATCCTCTATGAATTAAACAAATTTGTTAAGCAACTGTTAAATGTGATATGTGTGTCTGTATACTGTGACATCATAATTGGTGGGTGTAAGATGCTAGACAAGGTCAGGGTCATACTGGCCTGGGCGACATGATCAGAGTGTTCCTCCATGTATCATGTCATGTGGTCCAGGGAGTAACGTCAGGTTATACACACCAGCATGGACAATGATGGTGCCAGTCCTGTACTTGCTTTGGAGGGACCTGACTGCCTGTGTTATGCGGCAGATCCTGGCACCCAACAGACAGCCCAAAGTGACTATTCCCTTGTTAGGGCTGGTGAGTGGTACGTCAGTGTGTCTGACAATAAGTGTCAGCTATTACAAGTGTATTAGGTGTGTTGTTTAGCCTGAAGGGCAATGACTGTGTGACACACTGACATTGTGAACTATGTGATGTGTGGGTATTGTAGTGGGGTAGCAGGTGTGTGTGTGTGTCTGCTTTGGAAGTCTCTGCTGCTTAGGTAGAGTACATTTACAGCATCTGAGTATGTCTATGTGTGATAATGTGGATTGAGTGCTGTTGCTAGAGGATATGTGAGACTGATATGTGGTGTGTGTGGTTACCTTCACCACCTGATAGACCATGCCAGTCATAGGTCGAGAGAGTTCAGCACCCTGTATGTCTATATAGGTGCATCTCACACATATATCTGAGTTTGTCGGGAGGAGGAGAGGGTTGTCTGTGTACATGAGGCAGATGTGACATTGTGTCAATATCACAATATCCACCAGCTGGACTGGAGAGTACACACGAAACCGACCCCTGGACATGGCAGGATATTATCATGACATACTCTGTAGCCTGATCACAAAGGATCAGTAGGGTGTTAAGCATGTAAAAGAGTATAACAGGGATTAGTGCTCATGTTCGTTGGTGTTTTGTAAAGAGTAGCTGAGAAGGAGTCCAGACTGAATCATGACACCTCCTTCAGCTATGTCATAAATAGCAATGTACACCCATATATGTCCTGAGTAAGGTCCAGTTGTACCTGAGTGACAATGTTGACATCATGACAGACAGGCCCATATGTACATACCCACCTCCCACTGAAAATAGTCCATATCATCATACCAGGAGATATCACATGTAGAATGGATGAGCAGCTACCTCCACTGCCAAAAGCATGGCAGCAAGTGGAATACACTGATTCCCAATATGTGTCATGCACAAACTACAAAACAAACAGATCATGCACCTGAACAGTCAGCTGAGCCTCACCCCCTACACAGGATGTGGAACCGTTGAATGTGTCACAGCTACATATGGCACTCCCCACAAGTGTTGGTGCACAACACACGATGGGAAGTCAAGTCCAGCATGCCTATGAAGTCTGATCTGCAAGGTCATGGAGTCCATCATGGTTGCAGTCATCAACAGAGCTATTGGAAGCTGACATACATACAACCCTACCAACTGTGGTATGTTCATGTGCGGATCATGGTTCCTAAACATGCTAGACTGTTTGCAAGGCAGCCACCCAGGACATGCATCAATGAACACATCTACACATAGGTTTATAGCTTCATAGGTTGGTACTGGGCTATCTGCCCGAAGGCATATATTAGCCCAGTCATGTTGTGCAGTATTCACCACCCCTTTAGTAGTTCCCTAGACCCTTGTACTAGCAGCTAGTACCCTTGGCCCCTATCTAGTAGTGCTGTTGGTGTGATCCCCAGTGTGAACTTTCTGTTACCCATCCACTCATCAAGGTTCCTCTTGAAGAGTGATAGTGAGGGGCTCTGTCTTATGTAGATTGAGACCCTGTTCCATAGTACGGGAAGTCTCTGCGAAGGGAATCTATCCCTCCAGGATGTCCTATTCATTGTTGTGTTGAGGTTTATATCCCTAGAGCGTGTAGCTCAAGTAGATTTGGTTTTGCTACGATGGAGCATGTTCAACAATTCTGGGTTGGACATGGCTCTGTATGTTAGACAGAGATCGCCTCTGAGAAAGCAGTATGCAACAGAGAACAGTCTTAGCTTTTTCAGTCGTGCTGCGTAGGGCAACTGTTTGAGGCCAGTAATCCTCTTGGTTAGGTGCCTTTGTGGTCTCTCCAGCTGCTGGAGATGTCTAGCCAGGTACATTCCAATTGGTGCATTGTACTCAATAATGGGTCTGATGGGGGAAGAGTAGAGGGGCACCATTACATCCTTAGATCTTGATGCAAACCCTTTTGTGATCACATGGGTCACATAGAAGGATTTTCTAACCACTTTGGCATCATGGTTATCAAAGGAAAGCTGACTATCTACTTGGGTCCCTAGATCCCTTATTTCTTCTTCAGATTTCAGGGGATTACCTCCTATGTTGTAGTTTGCGGGTACTCTGTTTTTTCCAAAGGGGATTACTACGCATTTTTTTGCACTTAGCTTGAGACCATGGCTTTGACACCATGCATCAGTCTCATTTAGGCCCTTCTGGAGGATCTCCATGTCGGCCGGAGACTCTATTATAGCACCCAGTCTGCAGTCGTCCCTTCCGTGCTTGCCTGTACTTCTGAGAAGTATATGCCAAACAGGAGGGGCCCCAGGACAGAGCCCTGAGGCACACCACTCATTACTGGTCTGGATTCGGACATAGATCCCGCTACTCTTACTTTATGGGGTCTGTCTGAGAGCCAGTTTGCGATCCATCTTGTGACATAAGGGTTTATGCCCAGGCTGGTGAGCTTATCAATAATACCTGAATGGGGAATGGTGTCAAATGCTTTAGCAAGGTCAAGGTAAACCGTGTGTACCTCCTTTCCATTATCTATAGCCTGAGTAACTGTCTCAAAGAAATCCACCAGGTTCAGGAGGCATGATCTGCCCTTGACGATGCCGAACTGTGTGGGGTCCAGCGACTGGAGGTTCCCAATCTCTCCATTTATGAGTTCCATAATGATTTGCTCCATAGCCTTACAGATCAGACTGGTCAGGCTTATTGGATGGTAGTTCCCAGGGTCAGTAGTGGCCCTACCATTGTGTAGCGGGACCACCATTGCTGTGCGCCATTCTATGGGCACATATCCTGTGGGGAGGCTGAGACTGAACAGGGTATTAAGATGCGGGGTTAATTCCTTTTGGAGCTCGCGTATGACACAGCCTGGGACACCATCTGGTCCCATGGAGGCAGTGTTTTTAGCTTTAGATAGAGCCTTGTTAACCAACGTATCGGTAATAATTGGACTTACAAAATCCCCTAGAATGGTAATAGGTACATGTGTCACATTGACTTTGAATAGCCCTTTATCAACATCCCAGACACATGTAGTATCCACAAAACCAACAAGCTGTGCATAAATATGTGTGGACATATGACGGAATGTCAATGTGTCCACAGATAGATCACACAAGGTAAGGATGCTGAGGTCGTGTTCAAGCTGTTGACACCTGCTGACCCACATGGACCATTCCTGGAATGGCATAAAACAAAGTGTACACACATCACCATGTCCAGTCTGATGATGTCACCATACTATAAATACAGCAGGAGAAGGGAAACCAGCCAGTAAAGCAAGTAGCGCACCATGTTAATGTGTCTCTCTCTAGTAGTTAGGTAGGGGTTTGAATGCTGCAGACAGTGAGTCTGTGTGTGTGGGGGACTGCATGTGTGCAGTTTCCTTTGAGAGGTGTCCCCTTTTTGGAGACTGGGACAACGAGGTACATTCCTCTTTGGAAAGTCTGATGATGTCACCATCCTACAAATACAGCAGGAGGAGGGAAACCAGCCAGTAAAGCAAATATGTTAATGCGTCTCTCTCTAGTATCATAACATAGTTAGGTAGGGGTTTGAATCCTGCAAACTGTGTGTGTGTGTGTGTATGTGTGCAGTTTCCTTGGGGGGGGGTGTATGTGTGCAGTTTCCTTTGAGAGGTGTTCCCTTTTTGGAGACTGGGAAAACTCACTAAAAGAGGTACATTCTTCTAAGTCTGATGATGTCACCATCCTACAAATACAGCAGGAGAAAAGATACCAGCCAGTAAAGCAAAGAGCACGCTGTGTTAATGTGTCTCCCTGTAGTATCATGACATAGCTCAATAGAGATTTGAATCCTGTAAGAGTGTGTGTGTATGTGTCCAGTTTTCTTTGAGAGGTGTTCCCTTTTTGGAGACTGGGAAAACTCACTAAAAGAGGTACATTCCTCTTTGAAAAGTCTGATGATGTCACCATCCTACAAATACAGCAAGAGAAGGGAAACCAGCCAGTAAAGCAAATATGTTAGTGCGTCTCTCTCTAATATCATAACATAGTTAGGTAGGGGTTTGAATCCTGCAAACAGTGTGTGTGTGTGCGTGTGTGTGTGTGTATGTAGTTTCCTTTGAGAGGTGTCCCTTTTTGGAGACTGTGAAAACTCAATAAAAGAGATACATTCCTCTTTGAAAAGTCTGATGATGTCACCATCCTACAAATACAGCAGGAGAAGGGATACCAGCCAGTAAAGCCAAGAGCACACTGTGTTAATGCATTTTTCTGTAGTATCATAACATAGTTATGTAGGGTTTTGAATCTTGCAAACAGTAAATGTGTGTTTGTGGGTGTGTATGTATGCAGTTTCCTTTGAGAGGTGTTCCCTTTTTGGAGACTGGGAAAACTCACTAAAACAGGTACATTCCTCTTTGGAAAGTCTGATGATGTCACCATCCTACAAATACAGCAGGAGAAGGGATAGCAGTCAGTAAAGCAAAGAGCATGCTGTGTTAATGCATCTCTATGTAGTATCATAACATTGTTAGATAGGGGTTTGAATCCTGCAAACAGCAAGTGTGTGTTGGGGGGTGTATATCTGCAGTTTCCTTTGAGAGATGTTCCCTTTTTGGAGACTGGGAAAACTCACTAAAAGAGGTACATTCCTCTTTGGAAAGTCTGATGATGTCACCATCCTACAAATACAGCAGGAGAAGGGAAACCAGTCAGTAAAGCAAATATGTTAATGCGTCTCCCTCTAGTATCATAACATAGTTAGGTAGGGGTTTGAATCATGTAAACAGTATGTGTGTGTGCGTGTGTGTGTGTGTGTGTAGTTTCCTTTGAGAGGTGCCCCTTTTTGGAGCCTGGGAAAACTCACTAAAAGAGGTACATTCCTCTTTGGAAAGTCTGATGATGTTACCATCCTACAAATACAGCAGGAGAAGAGATACCAGCCAGTAAAACAAAGAGCACACTGTGTTAATGTGTCTCCCTGTAGTATCATAACATAGTTAGGTAGGAGTTTGCATCCTGCAAACAGTGTGTGTGTGTGTGTGTGTGTGTGTGTGTGTGTGTGTGTGTGTGTGTGTGTGTGTGTGTGTGTGTGTGTGTGTGTGTGTGTGTGTAGTTTCCTTTGAGAGGTGTCCCTTTTTGGAGACTGGGAAAACTCACTAAAAGAGGTACATTCCTTTTTGGAAAGTCTGATGATGTCCCCATCCTACAAATACAACAGGAGAAGGAATACCAGCCAGTAAAGCAAAGAGCACGCTGTGTTAATGCATCTCCTTGTAGTATCATAACATAGTTAAGTAGGGGTTTGAATCCTGCAAACAGTAAGTGTGTATATGTGTGCAGTTTCCTTTAAGAGGTGTTCCCTTTTTGGAGACTGGGAAAACTCACTAAAAGAGGTACATTCCTCTTTGGAAAGTCTGATGATGTCACCATCCTACAAATACAGCAGGAGAAGGGAAACCAGCCAGTAAAGCAAATATGTTAATGCGTCTCTCTCTCTAGTATCATAACATAGTTAGGTAGGGGTTTGAATCCTGCAAACAGTGTGTGTGTGTGTGTGTGTGTGTGTGTGTGTGTGTGTGTGTGTGTGTGTGTGTGTGTGTGTGTGTGTGTGTGTGTGTGTGTGTGTGTGTGTGTGTGTGTGCGGTTTCCTTTGAGAGATGTCCCTTTTATGAGACTGGGAAAACTCACTAAAAGAGGTACATTCCTCTTTGGAAAGTCTGATGATGTCACCATCCTACAAACACAGCAGGAGAAGGGATACCAGGCAGTAAAGCAAAGAGCATGCTGTGTTAGTGCATCTCCCTGTAGTATGAAAACATACTTAAGTAGGGGGTTTGAATCCTACAAACAGTAAATGTGTGTGTGAGGGGGGTGGGTGTATGTGTGCAGTTTCCTTTGAGATGTATTCCCTTTTTGTAGATTGTGAAAACTCACTAAAAGAGGTACATTTCTCTTTGGAAAGTCTGATGATGTCACCATCCTACAATTACAGCCAGTAAAGCAAATAGGTTAATGCGTCTCTCTCTAGTATCATAACATAATTAGGTCGGAGTTTGAATCCTGCAAACAGTGAGTGTGTGTGGGGGGGGTGTATATGTGCAATTGTCTTTGAAAGGAGTGCCCTTTTTGGAGACTGGGAAAACTCACTAAAAGAGGTACATTCCTCTTTGGAAAGACGGATGATGTCACCATCCTACAAATACAGCCGGAGAAGAAAAGCCACCCAGTGAAGCAGATAGCACACCATGTTAATGCATTGCTTTCTAATGTCATAACATAGCTAGGTAGGGGTTTGCATCCTGCAAATGCTGACTGTGTGTGTGTCACTGTTGGTCAATTCGGTGTGAGTTTTGCTTTTACTATGGTATAACATAGTATGATTGCAACAGTAAGTGCATTGCACACATCAGGTATCTGTGTGGCAAATATATATGTGTACATGTCCCCTCAATTAGTACATAAGTGTGAAGCCTGCATACTATATGAATACATTTGTTTCCATTGACAGGTTGTGCAGCTGCTTCTCAGATCGTAGGTCACATATGTATGCATGTGACAAGGCCATCCACTGTCGTGTTCTGTGGCCAAGGTCATCTGTGGCACACACACCCATGACAGTTACTTAAGAGTAGTGTGAGTGAGGGTATATGCCTGGGTTATATGTCAAACATGGTCATACACAACAAAGACTGCCAAGAATGGACATTCTTTATAGGTGTACGACTGCCTTGTGGATATGCATTCAGGCCTCTAATGTCTTATGTGATACACCTAGGGACTCCACAATACTTATGGATATGTGGATACAAGGGACACATTAAATATGATGAGGTTGTATGTACACATTGGTACCCACCATACATGTTGAGGGCTACCACCTGTGTGGTACTGATGGGATAGTATGTATAGTACATGAGGATGACTATGCCATAGTCGGCTTACTGCTATACAGCATGTATCAGACAACAGGTATCTGTCTGTATGATACCCTTGTGTAGGATATGCATCCCATCCAGGGAATGCATTGTAGGCCAATCCATGAATTTCCAGATTTGAATGGACATATCCCTAGTGTCTCTGCATATACCTAAGGGGGCTATATGCCAAATAGGTGTGGTCACAGGAATGGGTGGCAGTCATTTCCACTGGTTAGTGTTATAGTGTAGCACCGGAAAGATCCAATTGTTACTGGGTTCCCTATTACTGTGTGTCATTTGTCAGGAAATCATCCAATGATTGCTTATAGTCGTGCTGTTGAGGTTGTGTATACTACCAGACCGCAAATCATTGACAGATATTAACGGTATCACCCACAGCATAGTGTCAACCCATGTCATACACACGTCTATCCATGTTAGTACATAACTGTAGTAGAATGCATACTGGCCATTGAAAGATACTATGAGATGTTAACAATGTGTATGACAAGGTATGCCACACTTCCCATGTGTCCACTATGCACGTACATGCAAACAGTGTGCACCCACCATGTTCACAAATGTACACTTGCTAATCTGTACTGCACACATCACACACGCACTGTCCACTCACTAACACATGCTGGCAATACATTACACTTCAGTCAAGTGGCACATGGGTGGACAATACATACTCAGACCTAACAGTGGTGTAAACAATGATACATTGACAATCAGAGCTTTGATGCATAATGTCCGCTCAGATATACCTACAAGGATGTTGTTACACTTCCTTGTTGACAACTTGCTATTATTGCTACACTGCTATAGTGTCACCCTGTGCATCAGCACCATGTTAGCCTGTCCCTCCGTCAAAGATGCAGATGACAGGAGGCGACACAGGTATCATCATATGCACAGGGTGTTATGTTGTTTGCCAGAGCCTGACATTGACCCATCCAATCGACATGTTTGTGTGTGTGTGTGTGTGTGTGTGTGTGTGTGTGTGTGTGTGTGTGTGTGAGGGACAACAGTACAGCATGGGCCAATGTTGATGTAATGTGTGTGTATGTGTGAGCCCTAGTTGTTTGGTTAATGTGTGTGTGTCTGCATGCACACAGCTCCACCATGTGGCTGCTATATACGGTAGTTTGTGGGACAGCCATAGACTGTACCTGATAGGCTGTACAGATCACTGTCTCTGGCCATGGACACAGTACCTGTGCCTGGCAGGGGTGCTACAGACAGTATTGGGTACCAACCCTGACTGGGTACTGTCATCAGAGGCAGAGGTATGATGACTGGACCCATGTCCCTGCTGGTACTGGCCAGAGCCAAGTGCACGTGGCCTAGTGGGATGGTCAATGGACAGGCCAGCCCC
>NC_056735.1:1553665448-1553666586 GCF_019279795.1 Protopterus annectens
ATTGCATGTGTGGACAGCAGATACAGGCTGCTTTGCTAGGTATCTGCACATGTGCATGTGATGGCCTCTGCACCAGTTGGTGCCCACCATTTAGTAATTGCATGCAGCCTGCTGTGTGGTAATTGCAGTTCTCACTGTGATTTCAGGACACTGCTATAAAATGATAGGTTAGGTAGGCATAGCCCTTTCAGTTTTGCAAGGTGGGGACCATGCTTGTTTGCTGTGGACACTGTTGTCTCAGTCAGAAGGTTGGTATATGTCTCATATCTGAAGCTGGGTTGTAGCCAGTGAAATGCATGTTGTACTGAAACCTGACTGTTGCTTCTTCCGGTACACTCTTCTCAGTGTGTAGGTTTACTCACACCTCCTAATGCTAACACTGGATACATGGGAGTATGTACTTTATTTTCGAATTAGAGAATTAACTGGCATACACCAGTAGTTATTGCAATGTATTCCTATGGCTTTCCTATTTTCCCGTTTCATTCACTCATTGTAATGCATGTTATATTTCTTTCAGCATCAAGTTATTGTATGTCTGCTGTGGTGTAGTGGTACTTCATGCAGACTGGTGAGTCCAATGTCCCAGGTTTGAGACTGGCAAGATTTTTTTATTTTGCTGCTGAGCAGTACAAGGGCCTTGTCATAAAGAGTGACTAAGGCACTTTTAAGCAATTGTAAGTGGGTTTGTGTGGGTTTGCACGATGCTGAGTGATGCTAAGCTAAGCTTAGCTTAGGCTTAGCTTAGCTTATTTTATTTTAGCAATACTAAGCCAAGCTTGGCTTAGCTTATCATATCTTAGCAATGCTAAGCTAAGCACACACATGCGCACACTGGTGCAAACCTGCTTACTACTGTTTATAAGTGCTCACTCCCTCTAACCCCTGCGCTCATTTCTTTGACAGAAAAGTAAATGGGGAGATATGAATGTGGTGATAAAGGGTGCACAAAGAGGGGAAGACAGTAAGGAAATCAGCTCAGGATGTACAGGATGGGTGTGAAGAGGGTCCATAGCTGCCCATTTCTTTACCAGCAACAGCTGTGCATATGCAATACATTAGGAGGGATATTTAGAAACCTTCCACCCCTGAGAGAGGGATGAGGACTACCTTTTTTAAGGTATTTTTTTGTACCTTT